>NW_020448019.1:936429-956514 GCF_003343035.1 Apteryx rowi | reverse complement strand
CGGCTGCGCGGCTCCTCGGCGGTTTGGGCGCTTGGTTTCCGCCGCCCCTCAAGGCTTCCTGCGCTAAGCGCGGCCCTGGGGCCCCTTCTGCTGCAGCGCTGCGCGAGCGGCGGCGCTTCTGGCCGTCGCCCTCCGCGCCTCGCTGTGCCCGGGGCGAGCTGGCGGGACCCCTCCTGTCTGTTAAAAATGGGAGCGCGTTCGGACCTCTCGTTTAAAACGTGTCACCGAGTGCCTGCCTCGGGTAAGCGATTTCCCTGCGCGGTGAACCCCTGTGCTGCTGCAGCCGGGTACGTACCCCGGCCCAGCCGCCGCTTGCCGGGGGTTCTCGCGTGCCCCCCCGGCAGAATTAAGGTGTCTTCTCTGCCTCCCGYCCGCCTGCAGCCGAGCGGCAGCGCTGTGCGGCTGGGCCGTGTGATCAGCAGGGACCGAACTGCCCCAAGGCTCACCTGGCCGATACGATGGAGACTTTATATATATATATATGTGTATATATATATATATTTTTTTTTTTCTCCTCACAGCTGGATCACTTTCCTGACCCAGTTGATGGCATAGTCTCAGAAACGGTTGTGGTGGCTCAGGGCCGGGAATGAGTGGCCAGACGGGGAACTGGGGGTGCTAAGGGCCGTTTAAGCTAGCAGTACTGCGAGAAAATACGAGTGGCACCTTTGGGATAAAATTTTTCTTACTAATTGCATTTTACTCATATAAGCTATATGGGTTTCGTGTTATATATTGTGCTTTATGTTAAATATTGTCAGGCTGCTAATGATTACTTAGAGTCTGATTTTGTTTTAAAGTATGAACTTAAGTGGCATGTTAGGATGTTAGAAGATAATTAATTAGATATGGAAAAGGCTGTATAGATATTTAGAAAAATCGATTTCATATTCAAATAAATTACTGGTTTATCTTTGTGGCTTTCCTTGAGGCTATGAAAGGGTTACTGTAACATGTTAGCAACAACTTGAGTTTCCACTGCAGTGTTTTGGGGGGTGTCTTTAAGTGGGAATGGAATAGAGAGTAGGTTGGAAGGAGTTAGTTCTTCTCTGTGTATGGCATTGATCAAGTTAATACTGTGTGTGGTCTTAGAGTTCATATGTTTTAAAGTTGGAAAGTGTTAGAATATTGAGACAAAAATTACTCACGGGTTGGAGAAAGTGCCTTATGATGCGAGACCATGAGAGAGTTCTTAAAGAGCTCAAACTATGTATTTTATATCAAAAAGATGGTTGAGAGGTTATGTGCTGAATTACAGCATATAACAAAACCTAGATGCTAATAGGATGTGAATCTAACGGAGGAAGACTTGGGCAGAATCAATGACTGGAAGTGGCTTCCATTTCAAACTGGAAACAGGGAACTTTTTTTTTAAGGTGAATGTGACTAAGAAATGGAACAAACTGCCCATGAGAAGTGGCAGATTTTCATATCCCGGTGTTTTCAAATCAAGACCAGGTGCTTTCTTGGAAGAGATGCTTTAGCCAAATACAATGGTTCAGTACCATGTAACCGCGGTAGGGTCGCAGTACAGGCAGCACAAGTGAGCTGGTTGTCTGTTCTGCTCCTAATCAGCTTGAATCTGTTCTGAAAGACCACAATGTTTTAGGACCCTGAAGCATAAAAAGTGATTGGGCTTCACAAGGTTTCCTCAACAGAGCTGGGAACTGATCACAGATCTGTAGTGTCCCAGGTCTGTATCTTGAATATAAGAGCATTTTTTGGTTGCCTACCTCATTTGTTTCCAGTGCATACTGTTTTAATGTTACACTTGGTTTCTTCTTCTACGTTGAAATAACACCTTGTTTTGAAGGAAATATCAAGGTTATCAGAATATGTGATCACAGAAGACAGACATGCAGGTAACAAAGGACGGTTGAGCCTTCAGTTATCATAGTTAGTAGTGCAAGGGCAAGTGTGTTCCTAATGTTATAAACGTGGCAGAAGGGCTATAAGGAAATAATTGGTAACGGGGCAGAGTGTCAGATTCCTCGTGGTTTATCGGCTGGCACAGTTAAAATATAAAATTCATCTAGCAGTGTATTAATATGTCAGGGTTGATTCCAAATGGCCATGTTGCTGAGCAGCAAGCCTCAGTGGATCAGCCAGTAAATAATTCTGTTGCTTTGTACACGGTCATCTGATGACAAAGACGTTTCGGATACTTGAAAGGCTCCTGGCCGTGAAGAGGAGCGGGGAGGAGCAATGGTAATGGTACTGCACTGCCAAACCACTATCATTTACTTACAGGCGGTTCTGTGAAGAGAATTTTGGACTTGCTTTTAGATAGTTTATTGCAGCAGTAGGAATGCAATTGTAGCCATGATGGTGCAAGGACGCAAGTGAAGGAAGATTTAAGTGACGGACAGCTTTCAGTTGTGTAGCAGGTGGAGGGCCCTAGATGATGTTAGGAATAGGGTCTCCTGACTGAATGATAAAGAACTGGAAGGTGCAAAAAATACACATAGACTGGTTTCAAGCTTTTTTGGAAAACATTACTGAAAATAAATCAATCTTTCCTGAAAGTGGGAAAGGTTTATTGTATACCAATTCTGATGATCAATGTCTCTTTCTGAAGTATACAGATGTTAAGCTGTGACAAATTACATAAAGTGATAAAGAGCACGTAAGCAAAGTAGTTCTTTTTTTTGGTTCTTTTTTTTACCTCTGTAAATGTTGTATGGCTCTTCCAGGGATTGAATAAAGGGCTTAGTTTACAGCAAAGTTTCAGTATAAAAACAGTAGAGCTTTAGGCAGTAGAGATTTACATTTGGTATAAGTTTTTTTGGAAGTTGAATTTAATGTTAAATGACATTATCATATGAGGAAGTTGAGTACTCTTTAAAAAAAAAAAAAAATTCTCAGGTGTGAAACATTACATTTACTATTCCTTAGCGTTTAGCTTAAAGGAGTTTTATTTTTTTCCTAAAGGGCTTTAGAGACACTGGCATTCACTGTATTGTGTGATAACTCCACAACCGTGGAGCTTTGTGGTTCTCAGCATCTGTACCTTGAGCCAGGAGCCAAACTGCCTGTCAGTGTGGTGTTCCCACGTTGTCCAGAATCTCTCAGGGGGGAGCGACGGACAAGCTGAAAAACATGGCTTGTCCAGATTTCACCCACTCATTTGAGGGAGAGGCAGAAACTGAAAGTTTGATCCTCACGCTTAAGGAAAAACTGCCTGGAAAGGTGATAAAGCTAAGTGGTTTTACAGATGGCTTGAAAGTGATGGCTTCTGAAGCACATGCTGACCTTTAAACTGAATAAGAGCGGGCATCTTTTTTGAGTAAAAGAGAGGTGATGGGTAAAGACGATACTGAACAAGGTGATGGTGTTCCTGACTGCCTTCATTTTGAAGGGCTGTCAGGCAAGTGGTTTGCATTAAAGAGATCAACTAGTGAAAAGCCAAGGGAAGATGCTTTAAGGTGGTATTTGAAAATTTTAGAAAGACTAAGAACATAGATATTCCTATGTTTGAACCTTACAGAGAAGAAAGAATGGAAGGAAGTATACAGAATTTCACTTTTGGAGGTCTACAGGCTTTTAAAGCCTTGTACAGTACCAAAAGTATGCAGCTTTTGTGAAAACTATGTACTCCCTGTGGGAATGAAGCCGATGCTTAAAAGGGATGATGGAAAAATGGCCTTGTAACACAAAGGTAAAAAGCATCAGAAGTTATATCTTTGGATGCTGCTGATTTTCCAAGTGTATCATGATAAAAACTGTATCAGTTTTTATCTGGCTAGGAACTGCTGGGTAAATTCTAGCCAAAAAGTCTCTGAATCAGCCAGTCTTTGAGAACCCTGTGGGTGTCCTGCGTTTTCAAAATCTGCTTCAACAAGTGACGAAAGATTTTGTTTATTGAAACTAGGCGATCTACTAACTAGGGTAGGATGGTTAAGCAAAGGATGTTTGCTTTGGGAATTTACAGTTGGAGAGTGTCCTTTAGGATAGGATGTGGGTATGCTGCTTCAGCAACTGGCCACCCTTTGGTGCGCTACTTAGTCAGCAAAGCTGTGGTGTATCTGTGCTCCACGGTCATAATGAGGGACATCACATTTCTTAGCCTTGACGGGTGTGAAACACCAGTTTGGTCTATTTATTTATGTAAAGACTTCAGTTTGTGTGTACTAATATTGGGTTGTGTATATATATATATATATACACACATACATATATATATATATTTATTTATTTTAATCTCTCACTGCAAACTTTGAAGTTTTCAGTCCTTTAATCTGAAGATGGCGTTTTACTTTCTGATTTCCTGAAAAATTGGTGTGGATAAGTTAAAGGTTGTAAGTGTTTTTGGTTTGATGGGCACTGAAATTGAGAGAGCGGCTTGGGAGTTAGAGAGACTCTTTGAAAGATACTTTGTTTCTCGTTTAACATGAAGTATCAGCAACACCTAATTTTTATCACCTAATTTTAGGTGATTAGATCTCAGCTAGTAAAGGGTATCCTTTGTCTTCTCAGCACCTTATTTGCTTAATTATGTTGAGGGATGAATCCATTTAAGTGCTGTGCTTGGTATGACATTATAAAAAAAGCCTTGTAATCTGCAAGATTCATTTCAGTAGCATAATTGTTAATCTCAGTAAGTACTTATTAGGATGTACCCTGTTCCAGTATTTTGTCCAGTGGATAATTTCTAAACTGTGACCCTGAAATATTCCTCTGTGATGGAAATAACACTTCACATTACATATTTTTCCAGGGTAGATGCACCAAGATGCAATTTACTTGAATGCCTTTTTTTTTTTTTTTTTTTAATGTGCTCACATCTGGGCATTTGAAATGAATTACGTTGATGTGTGCTGCATTTATCAATCAGTTTTATTAGGTAAGCAAACATTTGATCCAAAAGATATTGCTCTGAAAGTAAGTGAACTCTAGTTTTGATAGAAGAACTGCATAAATTCACCATCTAGGAACTCTCTGCTGAAAATACTGAACTTTGAGTCCCCAGAAGAGCATGCCAGAAACAGGTTGCAGCCAAAGGCATGGTGTCAGCTTGTGAGCCCCTGATGTCACAGCAGAAGGTGACATTTGTGAGTGGGGTGTTTGAGCTTGATTGACAACTCTCGGTGTGAACTTCAGAAGACATGTTCTAGTGTGCCTGGGCACCAGGAAATTCCCGTGGGTGTAGCAGTATGTGTTAGTCACCTGGGGTCTCTCTCATTTCTGTAGGTTGTCTTTGCTTGTATAAATACATGCCAAACTGGACTGGTGAGTTTGATTCTGTTTCTTCTGTGACAGGTAACTTTTGATAGAACCAGACATTTTAGTGAAGGAGCATAAAAGAGAGAAGTCTGGAAAGACTAAAGCTGCAAGAACAAGACCACGAACGAAAAAGGGGAAAAGAAGGAGAGGTGGTTGAAAGGTGAGAATGTATTTTTAAGTGTCCCATTTTCTTGAGATTTATTACACTATTTCCTTGCCAGTAAAATCCAGAAGAGTGGCTACTATAAAAATCCAGGCTTCGAGGAAACATGAGTCAGAGAACCTGAAGCGTTACTGTACACAGTTCCTAATTCATGTCTTACTGTAGGAAGAAAGGAAGCAGCATGATAATTCGGTAGCAAGGCATTAGATGAAGGGTTATGAGAAAGAAGTTGGACTGGAGACATCCTGAGATCCCTTCCAGCCTGGATTATTCTGTGGGCCTGGAGTGAAATCTGAGAACTGTTGCTCTCCAGCTGCTGTGAGGCTTGATTGCTTAAGATTCTGGAAGTGGGATTTTTGTATTGTCCTGTGCTGTAACATGAAAAATTTATGTCGTTATGCCCTAAAGTAAAATTAATGTGATACGCATTTCTATGTGCCTCCCAGTTGACTGGAAGGTCCAAAGGTAGAAATGAATGCTTTTCCAGCCTGTCTTCTATCCCATTCTATGTGTTGTTTTTCATTATTGTTGTAACACAGGACAGTGTTTTTAAATCTTGTGTATGAGTAATAGTAGTATGTTGAGGTTTTAATTCTATAGAGAGTATGTTTGGATTGCATCCTAAACTGTCACTGGTAATCAATTGAGTTACACACCTACATCTCTTTAAAAAAAAAGAAAAAAGGGGGAGGGGAGAAAATTTTACAATGCTGCATATAGCAACTCAAATGCTAGATCTCTGAAAGCATTACTATTTTTCTGTTGTTCCTTTATATCTTCATATTCAATGACTTAATATATATTTTTAAACATGCGTGTAGAATATCCTGGAATTTTCTGTGACATGGCATGTTGGTTGTATAGTAGATCTGTCTTCTACAGGGCAAGGCTTCCAACAGCTTCAACTGGAATTTTCAGGATAGTGGAGATAATCCTGTAATGTCTCTTAAATGGCACCCTCATGCTAATCTATAGGGGAAATTTGTTAACTTAAGAATTAGGTCCAAATGATCGGTCTCCAGTTGTGTCCTTGAAGAAAAGATAATAATTGAATCTGTCTTCTTGAGACTGCTTGTAATGAAAACCCTAGAATATGAAGCATTTGAAGAGAGAAAGTAAAGAACTTTCTAAATGTGTGCATCAGTTGGATGTGTCACTTGTGTGCCATGTTTGCTTGCTTTTTTTTTTTTTTTTTTAAAACATGTTTTTAACATGCTGTGTTATTCTAGAAACCAAGATTTCTTGTTAGCAGCATATGGATTCTTGGTGACTGGTTGCTTACTATTAGCACTTCAAAGACCTACATCTGATCCCCCAAGACTCAAAATGTAAAACAAGTGTCATCTAAATTGTCCTCTATTGATAATTACCTAGAAGAAGACGTGGTGATGAAAAAGAGGTTCAAGAGAGAAAAGAGAAAGCTAAGCTCCAGAGGAGAGAAGAGAGACAGATAGATCGAGATGAAAAACATCCCCAAAAGCAGCAGAAGGTACCAGCTGAAGAACAGCAGTGGCCAGAGAATATGCCTGAATGGGAAGAAAGGAAATCCCTGCTAGCTCAGAGAAGAGTGGAGTCTGTCAGACTGCTTACAGTGCTGTTAAACCGAGTGAAAGTAAGAATATTTTGAAAAATATTTTTAAGTTTGAAGGATATTTATTAATACTTGAAGAATTCACCAGATTTTGGTGTCTTGATGCTAATAAAAAGAATGCCTTGGGGCTGACTGAACACTAAGAAGTCCTGAGGTCTGGGTCTTGAGACAACTTGCCCTGAGAGGAAAGGTACTGGGATATCGCCCAGAAAATTCTGTCTTTGATACATGTTGGGGGGCTTGTCATTGCTGAGTAGGAATAAGGATGGAAGGACTGTATCAGCTCTGTTAGTCTTGGTCCAATGCTGCAAACAGGGAGTTTGGGGGAGGGGATGCAGAAGGACAGTATCTCTGCTGGTTTGGTCTCAGGTCTGCAAGGAACAGAATTAAATTGATACGAATTATGCCATTTTCATTTCTAGTAGTCTCTCTTTTGCAGCTAACAATAAGCTGTCAGTTTTATCTCAGTTTCATTCAGCTAATGCCTTGAGAAAGTCAGCAAAAGAGTGATAAAAATTTGAGTGTTTTGCACATAGATTCATGACTGGAGGCTTGTTTTAGTCCTTTGGGCTCAAAAAAAATGTTTTAAATGAAAGCTCAGGGGTGCTAACATGACTTTGTTTTCACTATTTGCTAAAGCAAAACTTGCTAGCAGCTTTTAACAAGCAGATGTTTTTCCCCAATCCTTAAAGTTTACAATTTTTAAAAGACTAATTCACGAAGAGTTGAAGTCAGAGGCTACCCTTGCTGTTCTGCATGAATTTTAGGGCCTCATAACATCTGACATTGGATGACTTAATTGTGAAAGTGATGTGTTTAATAAACTTTTATTTCCTTGGTTTCATCACTTGGAAAGCTTTAGATTGGTTGTATTTGGAGCCATTAAAATAGTGTATAATAAAACAATTTAATTATTCTTAATAAAATATTCTAGCTATAAAAGTGCAATAATTTTACTGTTGTGTGCAACACGCTGTGATGCTATAATCAAATAAAAAATAAAAACTTTCTTATGCGATTGCAGTGAGACAGATGAATTGGTTGAAAGGACGACTACCTTAGTTAAGAACGCAGCCTTCTGAGAGGACATCTTTAGTTCCATCTTAGGAATAGTGAGATTGTATGATCAAGCTCTGAATTAAGCCAAATTTATCCCTCAATTATACTGGTATAATTTTTCTGACTGTAGAGCTGCATATTTATGAGTTTGCAGTTTAGCTCTTTATAGTTCTCTGTTCTCAATAAATGTACATAATCATTTTCCTGATTTTTATTTAAAGGATTTTGCACAGTTGGCAAGTCAAAAAGTGGATCCTTCGTTGGGCCTAAGGAAGGACGATTCTTTTCCTGAAACAGCATTAAAAGACATACATCAGGAAGAGATAAACTCCCATTGCCATACGCACAAAGAGTTGAAACATAAGGAAGAGTTTACGTGTCAGTTAACCCCAAAAGGTAGCACCTTATGTAGTGAGGAAGGGGATGTGACTAACTTGTGTGCGTCCACCTGTCATATAGTCAGGACAATTTTAAATGATCCCAGTAGAGCCCCGAGTTCTGACAGATTGACGGGCAGAGATGCATACAACTCCTTTGGCTGTGGATCTTTACTGATTACAGTTACGCAAGACTGCAAGGTCATCGAATCTCTCGATAGAAGGGACTACCCAACATTGAATGTAGTTCACACGCAGACAGTGTCTGATGAAGACGGCTGCAAAAAGCAAAAGGTGTATGAGACTGATGAATTTATCCATTATTTATTAAACTACTATCGGACACCGAGCTATGCACGCGTTTGCTTAGAGCCAAAAAGCACTGCGAGCAAGTCCTGGTGGAAGAGAGTGGTGTCTGATGATGATAGTGGTTTTCAGATCAGCTTGAGTAACAAACATGGTCAGCACTTCAGAGAAGTGAGTCTTGTGCAAAACCTCAACAAGAGAAATTGTAGTAGAGATGATAATTATAGACTGGTGATCACAGTTGGGGAATTTGAATCAACAGACACAGTGTTGAAAAACAAGACCTGTGCGAGTAGGCTTGCAAAAAAATTGCAAGTACAGAGGAATGACTCACTCGCTGTTGATAACTTACCACATGCTGGACTGAATCGTTTTTTGGATGGCACTACTGTTAGTCATGATAAGGAATTCAAACTAGAAGACAGTAGAGATGAAGTTACTGTACCATACAAAATGTGTAGATCTGCTTACAAATTAAAGGATTTGTTGGAAGAGATCAGTGACTCAGAGTACTTTGGTGAGGCACATAGTGGTTCAATGAAGAGAACAGAGAGAAAGTGTGAAGAAATTCACAGCAATTGTAATAAAGGGTGCTTGCTCCCAGGAGAGGGGGAGAGAAAATTACTGGTTTATGTTAAAAATGTAGCCCTGGAAGGTCAAGAAAAGGAATGCAGCAAATGTAGCTTCTGTTCTAATTCTGCCCGTGAGGGATTGGCAAGGCAGTGTGAACACAAGCTTAAAAAATCATGCAAGCGGTCTAGTAGTAAATTAAGACATGAAGGACAGAAAAGTGAGAGACAATCCAGGGAAGAGGAGAGAAATGCTCGCAAAAAGAAGAAAAAGAGAAAAAAGCTTTCTTCTAATCTTTTAACTGATGAATATGGCTTTTCAGAGACAGACAGTTGCATACAGCTGGAGTCATTCAGAAAGATACAAAGAAAATGTAACAAAATGTTCCACAACAAAATGAAATTCAAAACACTTCACCCAGTGACAGCAGCACCAGAAGATGTTACCCCTAGTGATGGCTCGCCACTTCAGGGGACCCTCCAGAGGGCAGGTGAGAAGGAGGGATATCAGAGCCAAGGCTTCTGAACTTGATAGGCATAGGTTTCTGGCAGGTGAGGTTAGTTCTTCTTTCGGTGATTTGTGGTAAGTGTTCTAAAAAGTTTCAAAACATGTAAACATGGTGTAAAAAGGGTGCGACTGCTCTACAAAACCTTTAATTGTCAGTTTAGCAAGAAACACTGAGCAGCTACAGTTGAAAAGTTGTATTTTTCCACTCAGTTGGATAGCAAAACCCCTCTCATATGCATTGACAGATAGATGGTTATTCTGTTAATAACATGCATGCTAACAACCTGGCATGTTTTAAAAGGGCAAAATATACGCCGGAGTTATAGTGCTCAAAATAATATGCTGAGCTAATGTATTGGTTGGGAGTTAAGCAACTTTGGAAAAGATTAGTAGATGGCAACTCAATATGTGGTACTTCTGGGTGGGAAGTACTGTCTGAAGTGAGTGAGTTTTTATATAGGCGATCATCTGATCTCCATACAGGATTACTACGTTTCTGGATATTGTTCCTCACAGCCCTGTCTCAATTTACTACGTTTTCAATTCAGTGGCAGCTACCTTGCAGCTACCTGCCTATGTCCTTTTCTTCTTCTTTTTTTTTTTTCCTCCTGACAAACTCATTTCAAATAACTTTTACATATACTTATCTACAGGAGATGAGAGGAAATTAATATTGAGAAGAGAGATGGATGCTGATGTCAGAGGATGCCCTCTTTTTCCTCTTGAGATAATTCAGACCAACCCCTGCTCAGATACTTTCTGTGGAGCAGAACCTGGAAGAGGATGCTGAACAGCTACTATGTAATAGCTCTTAAGCTTACTCACAGAAATGGGAGAAAGTAAGTCCTTTAGTCATTAAAAGTTATCTGAAATATTGGGGCTTTTTTTCCTTAGATAATTCCTTCTGTATGGAGGAGCAGAATAATCTGACTGGTGCAGTGAGCCACAATATGAGAATCTTTATCTGCCTTCTGGACAACAAARGACCAAAAAGTTCCCCAGGGCCAGGCAAACTTTTGTGGACCAGTTGCTAAGAATTTGAAAAGTAACAGTTTGATATCTTGGAGTTCTACCCAAATTAAATCTAGGGTACAATGTAAATATCAAAGTTACAGTTTTTGGTAGTAATGAGTCATTGGAAAAAAACATAGGTATGTATATCTTAGAGCAAGCATTACAAAGTGCCTCCTCAATCAGCTTGTTAAAATAGTGGGACTGTGAGATGTGGGGGACATTTATACTCACTCATTGAGGAATAATGGATTTCCAAATATGAAAAAAAAATCTGTAAAACCCACACTGGAAAAGTATTTATTTTCTATTTACAATTCTAGAGATGTTTCCAAAAACTTGCTGGTCTTTGGGAGGGTTGATTTCACTAAATTTGTGCTGGATTTAGTGCTTCTGGGAATCTGAATGAGGACAGTCTAAGCAAAGCTCTGAATGTTGGACAGTGAAAGGGGAATGCTTGTCAGCATGTTGACAGCCCGCCCATATATGCAGGTTGAAAATTTGTTCACAAGATTTCAAAAATGTGCCCCTTTGAAGGCACATGCAGTGAGATAGCTATTTAGTATGAGTTAGCCGACAAATAATTTCCAAAGGAAATGTCGAATATTGTTAAATTTCTGCTGCATGGAGGTGAAAATGTGAAAACGCAGTCTAGGAGCTTGAGTTAAATCCATATTTATTCAGCTGGCTATATTTAGAGGACAGCCACAATTGCTTTTGGACAAAGTCCCTTAGGAAGATATAGATGGACCAGTTCTAAGTTGAATACACTGATTATTTTAGCTTTCATTTTAGTATGCTTTATTTATTACATGTCAATATACTAAATTAATGTGATGATATTGCCTTCATTATACAGTATCTTACCCATGTTTGTAACTTCTGCTCTAATAAATAGTAATAAAAGAAGTTTGTAATTGTTCATGGTAGATTGGTTTTCCCCTACT
Source organism: Apteryx rowi (assembly GCF_003343035.1). Taxonomy (NCBI): domain Eukaryota; kingdom Metazoa; phylum Chordata; class Aves; order Apterygiformes; family Apterygidae; genus Apteryx; species Apteryx rowi. The sequence continues at coordinate 944,760 of NW_020448019.1, read as the reverse complement.
GTGTTTGATATTGGTGTTTCCTACAGGCTTCTAAGCCAGGCTTTATCTGTCTTCTCTGTCCACATGTTCAGATGTTGAGTGCCTTTTCAGGATCATGAATGACAAATGGTTGCTACTTAGACAAAGTACTGTTAATCTATTACTTTTATCTAAAAAGATCTTATTTTCTTGACAAAAATATTTTCTGACTATTTTGGAGAACAACTATGCCCGTCTTTAGTCTGCTTTTTAGTATTTTATACAGTTGTAATGAAGATCAACTATTGTATTTGTTGACCGTGTAAAATGTTTCAGTTGCACCGATATGACATACCAAGGGTGTTTTTCTCTATGCAATATTTACAGATTTAAAAAAAAAAGGACAAAACTTCCCCCTCCGATCTCTAGACAGTTCTGTGTGCATAAATATGCATTTCCCATGAGACGGTCTTTCACTTGCAGGTGAGGAAGTGGTTCTTTTTTATCTAAGGGAGCAGGAACTAAAGATTTCCTTCAGTGTAAATTTCCGGTGTTTTTTTTTTTTCCCAACGTTGTCACAATATTCAGTAACAAATAAATACACCGATTCTGTAATTGCTTCTTGCGTTCACCTATATTATTGAAATTAATAAAGCAAATCCTCTATCTCCAAGTCCTCATCCAGTGTAAAACCTTGTGTTAGTGAATAAAACATGCACGCTTTGTGAGATACCAGTGTAATCTTCATACTGAAATATAACTTCTGTGTTTCCTTTCTGTTTATAGGTGGCATTATTTAGAACCTATTCTCAGGTATTTTAATTCCTCACTTTTCTTACCTGTACACTTAATTTGAGCCCCGTCCTTCCATTTGCTGGACTGTTTGGTGTAATTTTGTTTATTATACTGAAAGCATATCTTTAAAGATGCATCTAACAGTTTGTTGTAAAACTCTTTAAATACATAGCTTCATAGATTAAGCTTCCATAGTGCTCAGGAATAAACATCACATCTCAATTATGAAATGTAAAGAATAAAGTTATATGTAATTTGAACATTTAATATGTGAAAAGATGCATTAAAAGCAGCAAATAGCTCAGTAGCAGAAATGTATAATATTCCTTGCATATTTTCACATCTTTCCTTATTTTCACTGTGCTTATRCCGTTGTACTCAGCTGATGTTTCAAGAGTTTGTTGCTTTTCTGTCTTTAGGTACAGAACTAATGAAAATGCTTAACAGAGGTAGTAAGAATGTAAGTCTACTCAGGAGAGCTGCCTGATCTAAGCTTCGTTAGCTGCAATGCTTTGTTGGTTCATTGTACCTTACTCAGAATGCTAAAGTCAAAATCCTGAGTTAAAATCCCATAAGTTGTTTTTCAAGCAGAAATACACAATGCCCATTATTATACTGGTTCGTCTGCTTGAAATACAATAATACTGCAATTATAAAGCCCTTTCTTCTTAATTCAGCGATTCCAGACAATGCATAGAAATACCTCACCTTTTACCTCACCTTTAGTAAAACCACTTACATAACTCTTATCATAATCATTTATTCCTGAACTATTTTTTATATGACTGAAACAGATAGAAGAGCTAGTAAAGATAATTAACAGCAGGTAGAGTCCAGATTAAGGACATGTCTGAGTTTTACAAAGCAGTTCACAGTAAGCCACAACTGGTTGGAAATGAGATTGTTTTCATTTGTCCTAGAGCTCCTCAGGTATGCCTACGTAACATGCACAGTCACTGGTGTTTGGCACTTCAGATGCGGGAGACTGCTGAGAGTCTCTGCTCTTTGTTTTCATCATGTTCTACTTGGTTAATGCATAATCTGTTAAGCTACCCGGCATGGTTCTTTGTGCTTAGTCATTGCAACCGGTCACTGTTAAAGAAAGGGATCACGTTGCAATGAACAAAGAGCAAAAGCAGGCTAGAAGATGTCCATTTTCTGCAACACTTCATGAAATGGCTCACACCTTCCCCTTTCACAATAAATTTTGTCTTCTCAGGAAAAGTAGTGGTCTTATCCAAAGCATAATACTTCTTCCCCAGGAGAAATGCATGCTTAATGTTAAGCTTTGTCTTGTGTTACTTTACACAGTTTTCTGTGTAGTCTGCCATTTCACTTGTTCTAGTCTTTGTGTGATGGATAACAATCTTCATTTGGTAACATACGGATTAATACTTAAAATAACATTCAGTTCCTCAGGATACCTTATGAACTAATTTAGGAGCCAGACTATTGGGTCCACTGAAGGGTAGATAACAGCCTAGCCTTGTTCCACTACATCACAGCCTTCCAAAGCACCAGGTTTTGCTCTGCAGTGTTAGCAGTTACTTATGCCTAACTCTGTCTTTGCAACAGAAAAATGTATTTTATAGAAACTGAGCAAATTTTACATTTAGTGTTCAGCTTAAAGTTAGTATACTGCAGAACCACATTTGCAGGCATTCAGCTTGAACATATACTCAATCTATGCTTTGGATAATGCAAGTAGGACAGTCTGGAGAAAGACTATCTAAAATTTGAAACACTGTGAGAGGATTAAGCATCACATTTAGTTGCGATAAATAAAAACAAACACCACAAGTATGCAAGACTAATTTTATTTTCTGCCTTAAACAAATAAAAGCACATTTCTGATTTGAGGTAAAACCATTAGAAGTAGTTTGCAAAGAGTATAAACGTCTCTAAAAATAAAACAGCAACACAAAGGTCATGACTAATTTCACATTTGTCTCTAGACCTTCATTAGGTAGTTCATACAGTAACACTTTATGCAAGTTATCTGGCCCAAATAACTGCACTCTTCATTTGAAGGCCCAGCGTGACCAAAAGACAAAATGCCATGAAAGTGTTAGGACTGAGGGAAAGTCATCAGTTCTCACCACAGATGGTCTCAGGCACTTTAACATGTTGTGTTAACATGTTGTGTTAACGTGTGTGCTGCTGTTATGGAATACAGTCTACTTTTGAACAATTTTGCCTAGTTCACACACTCTTCCCCACTTAGGACTCAGTTCAGCATTTTGGTCTTGTTGCCAAATTGAAGTGACTCAGCAGAAGAGCTGAACCAGAGAAACCAGATAAGGAGAACTATACCAAACAGGTACCCACAACGAATCACCTGGACAAGAAACACGCTTATGAGAGATCAGCAAATCGTTAGTTCTCTCCTTGAAATTCCTGCTAAAGTTTTGCAGATGTATTTTATATGAGGAAGGACCACATTTACATTTTTCCTTGGTCAAAACCATCTACCCAGCCCCCTTTGGTATCAGACTTGGTTACACAGTCAGAACAAACCTAGTTATTAAGCATGGATGTGCGCTAAGAGAGCAAGTAAGAAGTAGTTCAAAGATCAGGCCCCCCAGGTATAACGTTGCTGGCTATGCATGAGATTTTGCCGTTTCTTTTTAACAGCAATATTCCAAAATAACAAGTCTTGACACAGAAACGGCTTATGCCATGTTATTTTATTTTGTATGTTACATTGACCATAAACGTTATTCTGCTAGTTAAAGCTGCATGTACAAGAGCACTTGTTAATCATGCCATACCAGCAAGTCTTTTTATAAAACATACACTAGGCCTAAGAATCAATAGCAGCTGATTTTCACTGTTTAATTTTATTTTGTTGAAATTCACAGAAGAGTTTTGCTAAGAGTAAACGTGAATGAATAGTCATTCTGCTGAGTCACACTTCATGCTGTCCCTTTTTKGGGGGGATGCCCAGTTACACTCAATGTCTAAACCTTTGTAACGCTTTAGATGTGCTTTAAAAGTAAACAAAGAATGTTAATCCAGCTGCATGACTGAATACATCAAGTATTCATCAGTCCTTACTAATTTTGTAAGTCTCCAAGTGATTTAACCTCTCAAAAATTATTAGCTTTTTTAAAAACAGTTAGTGTTTCATCTGTAAGCCTCTTTTTAACTCCTTAAAAAAACAAATTATCTGACATTATACTGAATTATACTGCACTACAAATGAGTATGATGCTTCATGGACAAACAAAATATAGTCCCTTTTCTAAGGAAATTAGAATTAGAACCCAATGCCCAGATCCTGCAAAAGCTAACACTAAACCAAATTTAGTGGAATTTGGGTTACACATGTGAAGTTGCTCTTGTGCTTGGGGCCACAGTGCTGGGTTGTTAATTAAAAGCTTTGGATTTCAACCTACTCTGCACTAAATAGTGGCAGAAGAAAAACAGTAATAGTCCTTTATTGCAAAAACTGCAGTTTACTTTTGCACAAGCAATTTTTGTGCATACTTCAGATTATGCAGGGTTAAAGGAAGACAGACATTTAATCTTGACCAGTTTACCACTGAATTTGAAAAGCAAACCTTTGAAAAGAAACGCAATTTGCTGTAACCCTGGACCTTTTGTAAGCATTCTTACGATTAGAACTTGTAAAACAGAAATGGAATGTTACAAATGATCCTTTAAGATACAAAAATGCATTGTTCCTCACTACATTCTCTACTCTTTCTTTCCATCTTGAGTATTTTTTTCTTCTTCATCAGAGTATATAGTAGGTTCCTCCCCTTCCTTCAGCAGCTTACCAACATGGTGATACTTAACTGAAAATTGAACAAAAAGAGAATCCCAAGTCATTATTCTCCTGTGAACACATACTTTTTGTACCTTCCACATCTGTTTCCTGGATTAACAAAATGCTTGCATTGTAATAAAACACCTCTGAGCTTCTTGTTGCAAATGGGAGAAAAGGAAAAAAAGCAAAGGAACTACCTGAACTACTATTAACATTGTAACAGGTGTAAAAAACATGCAAAGTGAACACAATCTAATTCTCAGTTTATTGCCTAAGCCAGAAGATGAATGAATATAAAGACACATCTAAAATGAGTGACTCATCCAGCTAAAGAAACAAAATCATGGATTACATTATTTCTCTTGTCAATGTCAAGGCGTACATTCACACAGTACTTTCAAGGGTTTATATTTTTCACAATGTATGTTGTAAATATTCAGTGAGAAAGAAAAAAAGATCCTCTCTCTCACAAAGATAAAGATGGATCTGTTATCTGATTATGCAACTGGTAAGCCTTCTGCCTTATTTTATGTATCTCTTTTTGAACATGTAAAAATATCAAGATTATATACATGTAAGAACTGAGAGCAATGCTAAGTTGCCCATCTGTCAACTTCAGCAAAAGAAAAATATGCATCTTACTGCAGGAATTTCCGAACAGCATTGTTACTATAATTACTAAGAATTTAAAGCAACTAATTGTCAAATTTGCTAGAAACACAGTAAGTGGAGTGCGTTCACAGTTGTGGAAGTCGTGGCGCCTGACTCTTGGAAAGGTAGATTTGAATGCTAGTTTAGGTCAGATACTTGGTAGCATAGTTTGGTCTCTGGGACATACTTGTTAGCATCATACAACAACCGTTCAGTGTGGCATGATTAACAGCCTTGTTCAAGACAGGAGGAGAGCCAAAATAGTAGGGGCACATCAGGTCAGGACTGAGACACACTAATGCCATTATGTGGGGGAAAGCTCCATTCCAACCACTGATACTCGATCTTTAATACTGGACACTAGATTTAAAAACAAAAAGCCCCTGATTTCCACTATACAAAGCTTTTTTTTTTTTGTTGCTTATGCTACTTCCATATATAACAGATATTTCACCAAGACAAATAACTGGCATTTTTATTTTCTGTCTCATCTGAGTAGAAATAATCCCTTCAATTGATTTAGGCCTTCAATGGCCTAAAAGGCCATGAGATATGGAGGAGTTATTTTTCATCAGTAAGGTACAATGATAGGAAAAAAAAACCCAAAACATCATACCTATGGGCATACCCTTGGTACAAGCTCAACACAGCAATTTCCACAGAACTGTGGTTTAAAATATCTCTTTTTTGAGCAGCAAGTTTGAAATATGTATATACACATACATGTTGAGACACACCTCACAAAACAGTTGGAATTGCCTTTTTTTAAGCTTTTGATACTAAGCATAGAAAAACAAGGCAACTGTGAAAGTATCTTTTTTCTGTTAATTTTAGAACAATTATCAAGTTGCCTTTCTCCCTCTCCCAGCGTGTCTGTCACTGGTGTGGTAGTGATCAGGCTGCTTGCAAGCACAGAGGTGGCATTTGTCCATTCCTGATTACCTTCTAGTGGGAGAAAATCAACTGGATACAGTTGTTGGTGGACCTGACCCAGCCACCTGCCAGGTCATGCAGCATAATTTATTTGGAATAAAAATGTTATAGATCAAGAGCTCAAAGGGGAAAAGGACTAGTTTAAACAATCTTCAAGACTCAAAGGAAAACAAGTAGTAGTAAATAAAATGTTACTCTTATTTCTGAGAGGCTGAACAGGACGTAATCATCATTTTTCAGAGCAGTAAATTTGAATTGTCTTTATAGATGGAGTCTTAACTGTATCAGAGGCATGCTCTCAGCTTCCAATTCCTGCCAACTTTTTGGTAGTCTTACAGATCTCCTATAACAGTATTTCTGTCTCTCCTACTGTTCTGTAAAGAGGGGAGGGATGGAGAGCACAGAGGGCAAACATGACATTTCTCTTAAATTTTTAAATTGCAGTAATCCTACTAATACTTAGGATAATAAGCAATACTGAATTATTAACTCAGTCAAAAGAAAAGTTATTACACACTAGTTAGCTACTTCATTGTAAATAGGTTTAAAATTGCTTACAAGTGAATTGTGATTCCCAGTCCCTCAAGGTCTCTTGCTGTGTAGCGTTGAGATCAGAGAGGTCATCGTAGTCATCCCTCAGAGCCTCCTTATCCAGGCAGAAAGTGGCAAGGCCTCGGGATGCATCTCTTCCAGCAAAAATGCCATACGGGCCCTCTTTAAAATAAACACACAGGCATCATTATTGCAGAAGTGACAGATATGTATCATCTTCCAGGATGAGAGGCCCCAAACCAAAACAGATGACATGTTCCTATCCTGACCTGAGCATCAAGAAGTGTCTCAAACTTCTGAAATATTTTTAGGTTTTATTCTACTTTGTAATAAAGAAGAAAAACAGAGGATACAGGGCAAGAAACAAAATCATGGAAAGAGATACTGAGTTTGCTGGAACATCAGGACAATGAACCACACAACGGTGTGTGGAACATAAAGATGGGGTAAGAATAAGTATACAGATCAGGAACCACATCTGCAGAAAAAGGAACAACAGAAGGATTTGTAAATCTGAGGTGAGATGGAAGCTTTCTAAGAGCTGCTCCTGACTTAGAGAACTGAACCATTCAAGCTGCATCCAAAGCAAGACTTGGTGTTGAAAATGTGGAAGAGACAAAAAACTACCAACTTGGAAGCAGCAGCTACTAAAACTTTGAAAATGCAAGATGAACTCAGATGACCAAAACACGCAATTCACAATAGATCAAAGATATCAAGGCAGACTCTTGCTAAACTTCATTAATTAGTAACTTGCTTGCATGACGAGCTGAAAATGGAGACATCACATGTTGCAACTGGACATTAAAAGTTCCTCTTAAGGGACCTGTCAAGAGCACGGCATCTTCCACACTTCCCAGGGTAAGCTGTTCCACAAAACATCAAGAAGAGTCTTACTTCTCCATTAAAGAGAAAAGCAACCAGCCAAACACCATGGTGACCCATTCAGCAATTACCAAATTAGATACAACGTGCCGCTTTTAATGTTGTCAAGGAAGGTAACGTTTGAAAGCGTTAAGGGGATTTTTTGTTGCCACGGGTACAAAACCACGCATCTAGCTCAGCTGCACAGATCACCATGCCCACTGCAGAACTCAAAGTTACGATCCAGCATTATTCAGCGACACTTTCCAGTCTACGTCTAGACCAAAAGCAACGGTCTCATCGTGCTCCCAAATACATGGTGCCTCCTGCCACGTTTTCCGTGTCCCACAGGAGCAGTTGTGGCTCGCTATGGTGAAGACCAGCCATCTGGGCAGCTCGGGTGGCCGCGCCACACTGGTCCTAGTATGAATTACCAAACCTCAGCGAAGTTCCTCAGTTAAGAACGAAAAACCTAGTGGAAGCGATTAAGGCCTCACACACGTGCGCTCCCACCCCTCGTCCTTAGCGGCTCTGCCAGCCCCTGCAAAGCTTTGCCTGCCTTCGCACTCGCTCGCACCGCCTGCCGCCCGGATGGGAAGCTGCTTTAATCTGAATTAATATAAATATTACGCAACGGGGCGGTTGGGAAGGGGACGTAAACACCCAGCGCGCCTCGCTTCCGCGGCCTCGCTCGGGGGCACGAGGCGGCCGAAGCGCCCGGCCCGCCGGCCGCGCAGTAACGATACGTAACGACATACAACACCACATCGCGACAGGGCAGCGAGGCCGGGGGCCGCGCCGCCGGG
>NW_020448019.1:930355-935748 GCF_003343035.1 Apteryx rowi | reverse complement strand
GGAGCTGCACCGGGCCTGCGGCGAGGCGGCCCGCTCGCCCCGCTGCCCCGGGCGGCGGAGCCCCGCTCCCGCGCCTGCCCTGGCGCCGGGCTCGGGGCTCGGAGTCGCCAGGCTTAGCGGGTTTTCCCCTGCGGGTGGCTCCCCGCCGCAAAGACAAGCACAGCAAAACCCGCGCAAAAGCTGCTGTTATAACGCGTCCAGAAACAACGAGCGAAATGTCCGGTTTGGGGCTTCTTTATTCAGGCTTCTTTTGAGCGGAGCTTTTGGTTAAGTAAAACATGAGGTCCCAAAGCAGCGCATCTCGCTTGCTTTCTAGTTGTCGGTGTTAGGAGAGGATTTAAGCCGCCTGTGGGGCGCCAGGGCTCGGCAGGAAAACGCTTAAAGCGCTGGCCCGGCCGGCGCGAGGCCGCTGCCGTGGGGAAGCTCCCCGCTGCCGCTGGCCGGCGCTGGCAGCTGCGTGCTCCTGCCTCCATCTGCTGTGTGACTGCAGAAACGCCTGGCCTCACTGGTCGGAGACTTGCATTCGGTAATGAGGTAGGTCTGGGTCTGGATTCTGGTTAGGATACTAGATAAATCTCCTAAACCTTAGAATTATTCAAACCAGGAACTGTGTTATTCAGATAGCACCTAATTCTGGTCAGTGCAGATGTGGCCCTGTTATGTTTCATCATGTTGATATTCTGTGGTAGGGACTGATACAGTACAAAAAGAAATACAGTGAGAGGTTTTTCTCTCATTCTTTACAATACATGTTGTTCAAGAGAGAGGAAGAACCCAAACTCCAAAACAACTAACCCCAACTCTGAATTTGACTGTGAACCAGATGCTGAAGGGAGGGAAAAGAAGCTCTGTTTATGCCTAGTATGCTAGAGAAACTATGCAAGAACAGTTCATTCTTAGATAAAGAAGGGCCAGGAAATATTGCCAAGTTTGATAGTATCTCCACTTATCTGCTACACAAGCACCAGTACTACAACCTACGGTTGCTCAACTTCAAACTTTTTCTCTTAACCTTACAGCATATCCAGAAATATGCATATGCCTCAATTGCATCTTATTTAAGAAAAAAAAAAGAACAAATATTTAAAAATAAATGAGCATAAAGAAAATTATGATACATTAGTCAGATTTATTTACATTCATGGATTCTTTGTTATACGTTTCTTGTTAGCAGGCTTATTTGGCAATTCCTTTAAGTGGAATGGAGGTTCTAGTCAGAACTGAGTTGACCCCAGCTCCAGTTAAATACCACAGCCATTAATTATGCTCCCACACAGTTTTTCTCGCCATTCTGCCGACAATAATAGTTTTCTCCGTGGAACCATTCTGTTAACAACATCCATGAGATGACCTGATAAAGCAGAACTAATATAAAGTCCTCTTCATACTAATTGAAGAAAATAGCATTGGAACTCAGATAACTTTAATCTCCTGGCAAATCAGAGTAGTTCAAACAGTTTTTAAATATTCCTACTTGTTTTTTCTTTTTGAGAACCAGCATAAATCTGGTAGTGGTGAAGCAAAATTAGCTCTACTGTACTCCAGCATTCATCTTAATGCTTTATCTCTTTGCACTTTGGAACTTGAACTAGATCTAGGGAATCTTTTAGAGCATGTTTAATGATTCTAAGTAAAGCATGCTTTGCTTAGGTTCCCCATGATAGATTTATTATGGCTAGGGCTCAGATAACCAGGGTATATGGGCACCATTGTTGCCAAGCTGGTTTTGCTCCTCATGTCCTCTTACTGCAAACAATGATATCTGGTCCACTTTACCAACTTTATTACTTGCAAGAGTTCTCTTAATGATTCTGCAAAAGGCAGCTGCTTTCATGCTAAGAGTTAATTCCTGTACGGTCCTCCACAATAATTCTTTTCTCTGACTTGACTGATATTTTTAATTCAAACCAGACTGCCAGGAAAGGTTGCAGGAGTTTGCAGTGACACTGATGCCTAATTTGCATTGCTCATGAACAGATTCCCGGACCTGCCAGTCACCGGGACTGTTCTTGGCTTTGGTTTGACCTGTGAGGACCGAGGGTTTCTAAAGTAGAGTTGAAGTATCTCTGGCTCTGAGTTTACTGAGAACCGGTGAGAAGCAAAAACTACTGGCAAATTAAATCTTTACTGGTCAGTCTAAAGTCTTATTCATAACTTCCGCTGAGAACTTGAGAAACTTCAGTAAAATAGCACAGAAGTGCATTACAAACAGCTTGTAGCATCAAGTAGCAGCCATGAAAAGGGGTTGTTGCCGTGTGGTCCAATGGCCTCTTGGAGTCTGTAGATTCCTCTGGAAACTGAGGAAAGAAACCAAGAAAAGCAACACTGAATGTGCCTTACGAGGATATAAGGAGTTCAAGCCTTCTAGAAAGGGACAGCATGTTTTATTAGACCATCTAATACATTTAAGTAGGCGAGCTTCATCGTAGCTACCTTTTTCTCACAGCTGGTCTAATATAGATATTATATATCCCTACAAACCTTGCAGCTCTTATTAAGAGCTTAATCTCTTTTGCATTGGGCAGGCATGGGAGAATCCTGCTCTTTTGCCTGGTAATTAACTTACTAACAAGGAAAAGAAAGGAATGATGAGGAGCTGTAATCTCACTCTCCCTTTACACACTTGTGCCTACCTACACCAAGGAAACAGAACCGCTCCCTAATCTGCAGAGGTCCAGTAGGTCAAATGTACTCCTAAAGTTGGCAGCAGACATCATATCAAGCTGTTGATAGAGTGGGTCTAATCCAGGTGCGGAGAGCTGGCATGTGGCCTAGGGATGCTCTGAATTACTTCTAGTCCTCACATCAAAAGCATAGATTGTCTTTGTGTTGGACTTCTCTTTTATTTTATGTTATGTTATGTTATGCTATTTTAATTTAATTTTAATTTTTATTTTATTCCATCTCTGCGACATTTCTGCTTGTTTTCAGTTGCATCTTTTGACTTTCTAGCTACTTTCTTCCCCATCAAGCTAAGTGCCAGAAAAAAGAACTCTGCAATGTGAAGATGACATTATGCTGAAGGCTATCAAGATCCTGTCATTCCTGGAGGTATATAAATCTAAACATCTGCAGCATAAAACAACTCCAGATGGGAATTTTTACCAAGTTTTAGAAAATGTGCCAGAAAGGGGGGTTGTGAAGGCAGACCCTTCAACTGGAGAAGCATCCTGGAGAATTTCTTGCCTCGGTAACAGACTGATGCAAGCTTGCAACTCAAACCTTTCCCCTAGCCTCACCTGCAATGAGTTTTCTTACTGACTTGTCTGGTAGGCTGCCAGGGCCATGGCTTTTGGTTCAGTCATGCCAAAAGGGCTGACAGTCTCTGCAACAGGAAAGCTTGCTTGGTCAGTACGTACAGCAACCACACTAGGCAGTTTTGGAGATATCTCACTGTCTTTTAACTACAGATGAAGATCCTGGAGTGAATTCTCAGTATGGGCTCTTTTTTTTGAAAGGCAGCAGATGTCAGAAACAATCTGGACAAGCTGTAGATACTTCTGTAAGAGACAGGAAAAAAAGAAAACATAATCTGTGTATGCTTCTTGCAATGTAATGGTCTCTGTATCCTTAGAAAGCACACTGATTGACAGTGAAAGAGTCAATAAAATCCCCATACTTCCTGAAAATGAATTTGCTTAGAGGTCAAATGAGCCAGGAAGGTTTTATGTATGGAAAATAACTGGACAACACGAAGGAAACTGAGCCCATTCACAGATCAAGTCAAGTCAGTAGCACTATTAGGGAGAGCAGAAAATATTAACAACTGTTCTCCGTTAGTGTTGGGTGGGGAAACGATATCCAGTGCTCTGGATAAGAGTGTTCTTCACAAGGACCGATTTTTGCTTACGCTGGAGACATTCACCTAGCACTTCTGAATGCATGAGCCATCTTGGAGGTAGGGCAAGTTATTTCTCTGCCACCATGAGGGAGTGCCAGCTATGCTTCAGAACGGATCAGTCTGCTTCAATGTGAATTGACTAACCAACTTCAATATTAATGGTTTTAAAGCTTAGAAAAAGGGAAGTATCAATAAACTAAGATAGCAGAGTTTTCTCTGTGTAAACTCGCACCATTTCAGTTACAGAAATGCAACAAGATAGGCATGGATTCTCATCTCACTTTGAGTGACATTTCTATTTAGCTGAAATCTGCTTGTGACATCCCTCATTGATTATGAAGAGTGCTCTGACTGCCTTTGGTCTGCTTTAGGTGGCCAAATCCAAAGCAGCACAGACAAGGTGGAGGACTGAGTAAAGAGAAAAAAACAGTAGCGGGAATACAGACATGTGGAGGGAATATCACTTGCTTTTTTTCCAAAATCATCTTAGATGTCTAGTTTGATTAGATACACTTCCAGGTGCAAGCCAAATTTCTGTCTATTCCACAAATGGTTCCTTTTATCTTTGTTTTTCTGATTTTATTGAGCATTTGAAGATAGTTCCGTCATGCTTGGTTTTGACATAAAGTTATATCTCTGAGTAGTGAATCCAAAGGAATCCAGTTTTCAACACACATGATAAGGAAGCACTCCATTAATTTCCTGCCCTGACTCTTTTCCAGCTGTTCTAGTTATGTAACACCCTCAACAGGAAAATCTTTCAGACCCTCAGGGTCATCACACAGCTGTTACTGATGAAGGGCCTGAGAGGTGTTGTGCAAATTACACACATTGAGAAGATGCCTTGTGCTGTGCTCCAAATCCTCACAGAGCCTGATACCTGCTGCACAGTACCCAGTGCATGGAGCCTCGTGCCTGGTACCTGCTGCACAATTCCTAGTGCCTGGTACCTGGTGCGCAGTACCCAGTGCATAGGGCCCAGTGCCTGGTGCACAATAGCCTGTGCATGGAGCCTAGTACCTGGTGCATGGTATGGGGGGCCCGGTGCATGGTAGACAGTGCCTGGTACCTGATACACAGTACTGAGTTCATAGGGCCCTGGTACATGGTGCACAGGGCCCAGTGTGTGGGGCGTGGGGCCTGGTACCTGGTGCACAATGCTCAGTGCATAGCGCTCTGGTACCTCGTGCATGGGGACTGGTGCATGATACCCAGTGCACACGGCATGGTGCAGGGTGCTTGGTGCTTAGTACCTGGTGCACGATAGCCAGTGCATGGGGTCCAGTGCATGGTGCTTGGTACTTGGTGCACAATACCCAGTGCTCATGGCATGGTGCAGGGTGCATGGTGCTTGGTACCTGGTGCATGATACCCAGTGCACGGGGTCCAGTGCATGGTGCCTGGTGCACGATACTGAGTGCACAGGGCCCAGTGCATGCTGCCTGCACCTGGTGCAGGATACTGAATGTACAGGGCTCTAGTACATGGTGCCTCGTGCCTGATACCTGGTGCAGGATACCCAGGGCACATGGCCTGGTGCAGGGTGCCTGCT
>NW_020448019.1:833455-929373 GCF_003343035.1 Apteryx rowi | reverse complement strand
GCTGCTCCCGTGGGGCGGCGTCGCCGTGCTCCTCTGCCCTTCCCGCCGTCTGCCGTCGGCCCCGGTGGAGGCGGCGGGAGGGCGCGGGCGCTGCTCGGAACCGTTACATCCCCCCTGCCCGGGAGCTTTCTCTTTCTTTTCTCTTTTTCTCTCTGCGCACCGTGCAGCGAAGGGTAGCTGGGATGCCGGCACGCTCGCAGACGTGTTATAGGATGGGAAATGCAGATACATGTCAGTCCTGCTGCTGTAAGACAAATACAATGAAAAAATGAATCCAGTCATTTCGTGTGCGTGGAATCACTTTCTGCTCCGTTGATTGGTTTTGGATTTCTAGCCGTATAATGTGTGCACCAATACATTATTAGTGTTTCAGGCCAATTCCCGAAGAATACTGCACCTGAAAAGTCTTGCTAACTTAGTGAAATTGCTCGCGTTTCTAAAGAATGTCTGTAAGTGACTCACCGGGAGGTCAAGGCAGTGACGCTGCTGCGGACGGAGCTCCTGCACGCTCGTTGAGAAGCGCAGCCCCATTGCAGCGATGGGGTGCGAGGTTCATTCCAGAACCATCCGGCCCAACACTGAAATGGGCCCATATCTGCAAAATTCACAGCGGGCTCATTTCCTATTCACTGTGTTATAAGAAGGTACAAAGCACTTCTTCTTACCTTGGACTTCAGAAGTGACTCAAGTTTAGTGAATATACAGTTTGATGCAGTTAGAAGTATGCATTCAACATACTTTTCCACTATGCAAAACTAAGTTACTTGGATGTTACATGAACCAAATTAAACTCAGGTTTTAAAAGTAGAAAATAGTTGTAAATTGAAAGACTTTTGCTCTTGTTTGCTTGTGCTTTCATAAAAAAATTGATAGAAGTTTTCTGAAAGTGAAATGTCTCAGATTTCTGTGACCAAAGAGATGGAGACATGCTCAGTGCTGATGTGATGACTCAAAACTATTTGTTCTTTGGAATCCATAACACAGTTTTTTGTTCGTCTTCAGATATTTGGGAAGTAGCTGTCTGTTCTTTTTAGTCTTTCTGGGAGCCAGTAAGCACAGACATTACCAGCATAAGTTAAGTTTTACAACGTAAGACGTTTTAGTGGCATTGGCTTCCATTTCAAAATTTTTGTCTCCAGTGGGAATATGTCTTAATTTACTAGTCAGAGAATTTGCTGCAGGCAAAGGCACAGCTATATTTTCCTTTACCAGAAAAAGATGCGTGGCAGTGAATGAAGAAATGAGAACTTGTGCTTGGTCCAAAGGCCTGTTTAATACAGGTCCATTTATTTATAATCCATTTATTTATAATGTTTCCCAAGACAGCTCAAGCTACAGATGCAAGTATTGGGATCATACAGGAACAGATAAGATGTTTAGTTTTGAACAGCTGTGAAAATGAGCATACAATGAACAATATAGTATGATTATTCCATGTGTACGTGGGAGAGAGTCTAATTATTTAATACCCACAAACACTTTAATGATTACTGCCTCATCTCTGCTTTAATGCCACTAAAACTTTGATCAGAATGCTTACTGCATCTGATGCTGCGGAATTTTGTTAAAGGTGCACATATACGTATCAACTTTCTAAGCTAAAAGAAAGCGCACAGTGGTCTAGCAATCTAGAGAGGTTGATTTATGTTATTATTTCTGAGGATTTTCATTAATCCTTGTGTTTATGCTACAGACAGTGTATGTAACATGGTTGGTCTCGAATATCTTTAGTTATATAACGTAAACATCAAGCTGTGTAATGAGTCAAACAGGGGACACAAAGCAGTGTGACTGCAGCCTTTGTTGTACATCAGACTGCGAACATAAGTTATGATATGAAGAGCTGAACTCAGTGGAAAGACTACCATTGGTTTTAGTGAGCTTTGGATGCGGCCCAGACTCAAGAGTCAGTGGCTTGACTTTATTGGAATGCCACCAGCATCATGTTGAGTCATGTGTATTTAGATATGTCTACTCTTAAAATCTAAAATAGCTTTCAAAAGCAATGCCAATGCCACAAGCATAGATGCCATTTGGATTTCATCAGAGCACTTGTTACTTGCCGCTGGTTTTAGTGGAAATGCAGTCCTGTCCCCCCATCGTTTCCTCAGATGCGTTTCTTGAAAAATGTCACTTCTTGTTTAAGGTCAGTCTGTTGTGTGGTTTAAGCACAGAGCTAAAAATTTTTTTCTCTAGCTGAGATGTTTATCTCCGTATCTTTGGTTGACAGCTTATATGTGCATTGGAGGGAGTGCTGCAGGTTAGGGCTTGAAGCCAGCTCTTTGGTGAGCAGCAGACACTGAGATTTGCAGCTGACGGTTGTAACAAGGATCTTTTTAACTAATATTTCTCCCTCACTGTTGCTGACTCTTGCAGGTCCCCCCATAAATCTCATGAGACCTCATCAGGTCTTAGCTCACAGAGCCAAGCGACCATGCAAGACTCTAAACATTCTTCCAGTGAACTAACCAACCAAAACCAGGCAAAACTGCCAAAATATATTTTCAACCACAAAGCTTGAAACAAGGATCTTTAAGTGTTCACTAAAAACTGAAGAGAGCCCCAGATATTATTATTTCCAATATACCCACTTATTTAAGCCATCTCATAGTTTAGCTGACTCACGAGTGTTGAATTTAGGGGGACTGCACTACTCTAAACTCTTAAAACTGTAGGAAGTAGTGAGGATCTTATTTCACAACTTCTTTAATTGCTCCTTAAAAGCGTGTGGGGGAAAATGGAGGTTAGTGCACATACTTTTATTTTGCTTGCAGCTTTGACACCATCCCCAGAGCTAACGTCAGCAAGATGGTATGTCAAGGAGTTACACAGCCTCTCCTGCTTTTCCAGCTATTCTTTGAAAATACCTGATCTTCGTCTGCTGTTCAGCCCTTTCTTCTTTCTGCCAAACATGCGTCTCTTAAATTTAATCGTTATTTACTAATAAAAGGAGGCTGCCATCATTTCTAGAAGTCTGTTATGTAGTATTGCAAAAATTTGCCAGAAAAGGTTACAGTAGTTTGCAGCAGAGTGCGACCTTTCCTTTCCCCCAGTTTACACTTTACAAGAACATTTTTGTATTTCACAGGGTTAGGTGGGAAGGAGACCTGTCAGCACACAGGGGGTTAATGCTGCTGTAGTTTGGCTGATACTTTGCCAATCTTTGCTTTTTTGAGTGCTTTTTTCTAGCTTAGGAGAGCTGTAGTTGCAGCCCCTACCATGCGATCTGGGGACATTTGTCTTGCGCTGGACCCTGGTATCTAGCACAGCGGCGCCTTTTCCCAGGCCTTTGGCTGACTCGCACAGGACTGCAGCCAGATAGCAGGGGTCTAACGCTCTTCCTCGCTATGTCAGGATAAATTTTGTCCCAGTGGTTCAAGAGACCATTTGTATATTCCTAATCACTGGTAACAACGGGGAGAAGCAAGGTTTAGAAAAGACACATTCTCTCATCCTGTTTTCTTTTTCACGATTTTTGAATTCTCCTGAATTTACCCTATATGCATTTTTTTGAATGGTACGTTTCTTTACGGTGTTAGGGGGAAGTGAAAGGGTGAGGGAAAGAAAGCAGGGGAGGTAGGTTGTGTGGTTTACATAACATCTGAGAGATGGTCTAAGAGCTTCTCTGTAAGTTTTAACTATGCTCCCATAGTATAATTATCCAGGAACATGCCACAAACTGGGAGTGTGTGTGAGAGGTGCTTGCTTGATTTGGTTGCTTTTTTAAGCTGTATATTATATTTGAGTCTGCTAGGAGATGATTCAACACCTCATAGGGAGCTTGTAGATTTATATAACTGACTCTCTAAATCTCAGTTAAAAAAGGGAGATGGGAATGTGATGTTACAGAGAACGGGACATGGAAAACCTCCTGTGCATTAGAAAAGTCAAGTCAGCTGGAGATCCCATTTCAGCAATGCCTTGTGTACAATGCTAATGAAAGTTCTTTCCAAAATCCTCCAGTTTTTCTTTACAGATGTATTAAGAAAGACCTTACCTATGCTTAAAAGCATAAAGCTTTTAGAGTTTTAAAGACTTGGGTCTTTCGGAAGTGACATAGCACGCAGCAATTCCATGTCAGAGAGTGAATTTCAAAACCACAATGCAACATATTTGCTTGCTCTTTAAGACTTTAGGAGCAATAAGGATACCATGAGCCGAGGAACATTAAACTGTTTATACACACATTGTTCACTGCCAGCATGTGCTTCTTTAAGCATTTATTTTTTTAATGCACATTTTATTTTTTGGGATCTATATTTTATGTATTATTGCTTTGTTGCTACTGTGATGACTGAAGAGTGGATTTAATGAGTGTTAAACTCCTAAAGCTGTGGGCTCTGCAATAATTAATATGATGTCTTATTATACAGGAAAATACATTAAAATGTTAAGGTTCTTACAATAAATCAGCTTAAAGCAAGAAATCTGAATCAAGGAAAGGCTATCGTTTATCTCAGAAGTTCTTGCTTTAGTTGATTTGTCAAGCCCCTAGACGATGTAAATGGTTTTATATTATCTTTTTAATTAGAAGCAGTGTAAAACCACGTTAGAGGGAAAGAGAAAGAAAGAGAGAGAGCAAACCAGCCATTATTATTGTGATGAGTCTGACAAAACTGTATTGTAAGCTATACCACCACAATTTCTGTGGATGTGAATGGGTGAAAAAAAGGAATACAGGAAAATTATATGCTTTTGTTCTGGTGATTACATTTCTCACTCTCTACTGTCCTCCAAACTATGGCCATTGTCACTACTGTTCATTCTGCAATTGCAAGAGAGAGAAACGCAGCCACAGGGTGTGAGCTGGATTTTGTTCTGCTATATGCTACACGGCATCAGTACAGTCATTGTGCTCTCACTTCTCCAAAGGGAAAATAGTTTGGATTTTGAAGGTTTTTTTATTTTGATGGGAGGGGTGTTACATATGTACATCTCTCTTCAGAGATGACATATTTGCTATTTTTATAACTGATTCCAGTCAGAATAAAAATTTCATCGTATCATCAGTAATACTGTTTTTATGGATGACCAGTGGTTATTCTGCAGCATTTAATGGTATTTCGTTTGCATGTCTTTTTACTGAAGTTCCATTATATTAAGCAATTACATAACAATTTATGGCGAAAAAACTTTGCACAATCTAGGAAAAAATATTCAGAAGTCTCATTAATATTTGTACTTGGTTATAGTTGCCTTAGTGAAATATTAAATTTCATCCACAGTGAGAAAATATTGCAGTATAGATATTTTGCGATCTAGAAAGCAATGCAAGTCCACCTTGTAATTTAGCTCAGCAACATCTTGTTGCTTTTAAATACTATACTAGTCTGTAGCTCACATTATATATAAACAGTCCTTAATAAACTGATGGTTTGCTTAGTATTTTTTGATGAAAAGGAGCTGTCTGTGAGGGCAGAACAAGCATACGTCGTCTTTGGACTTCACACTAGCTTGTCTCCAGGTGATAGAGTCCTTTGAGGACACAATTGATGCTATGCCAGACAATATCAATTATATTAGTCTCTATGGTCTGAGTTTGTTTTCTTACATAGGTGCCAGAAAAGCTGTAGGTATCACCTAATTCCCATGGTAAGGCAGAAGGATACTAAGGCAATGGACTTAAGTTTGTCAGTGACTCTGCAGCGTTTGCAGATATGTCTGATCCGGGGATGATGGGTAGACCTGTCAGCTCAGCACATTGCTTAAGTAGATGCCCAGATCTGTGGTTATACCCTTTGGAGTGGGAAGGA
Organism: Apteryx rowi; assembly: GCF_003343035.1. NCBI lineage: Eukaryota > Metazoa > Chordata > Aves > Apterygiformes > Apterygidae > Apteryx > Apteryx rowi. The sequence continues at coordinate 923,620 of NW_020448019.1, read as the reverse complement.
CCAAGCAGAGATCCAATTTAAGCATATGATTAAGTGACTTGGTGACTCAGAACCGTAGTTTATTCAACAGTTTTAGGTAAAATTCTTCTGCAATTAGCATGTTTCCTGCCTCTGGATATTTATTTGATATTTTCCCATCCCATTATGATGGGAACAACGCCAGCATATTTAAGAGACAATTGGGAACAAGCTGCAGATATTTAAAGATTCCCAGAACTTGAATCTGAGTAATGCGCCGGGCTGCTGTGCAAGGTCCTCTGCTGTGGTGTGGGACTGTTCTGGTGAAACTGGCTCAGTATGAGGTATATTTTATTATGTGATGATTTTAAAACTCTGGACAGAAAGAGCTAAATTGTGAGGTAGTCATTGATTTCTAATTTAACTCAATGTTTTGATGCCAATGATCCTGTAAAAGTTCCCACAGCTGAAGGCTGGTTAGTAAATGTAAAGTTATCTTAGATATTTATAGAGTGCCTATTCTTATAGTTTCTTTCTGGCTGTCCTTATTGAGCGAGGGAGGATGGGGAAAGATGCATGGTCTAAAGGCAGTTCCGGGCACCAGGAACTCTGACTTCAGTTTTAGTTTATGGTTTCTGGAATAGTCACTGAATTACTCTGCCTCGGTTCTCCCAGCTGTGTCTGCAGAGTGGAGTAATACTATATTCTGTGCAGAAGGGGTACAGGGTCTGATGCTTGTAATTAATCTTGTGGATATTGAGTACTGGTGGGTAATTTATTATTACTCAAGATATACTACTTGATTTTGCAGTTTATGAAATGAATCAGGTTCAATGCTTTTGCGTCTTTATTCAGAGGGAGGCTAACAAAGAAAGCAAGATATTACTGTTGCCTACAAATTTGAGTTAAATGTCGATAATATGCAGTCTTCACTTTTATTTTTCTGCTCATTTCCCTTTGGAGCAATAAAGCCTGCAGGCAGGACATTCTGGGACCTCACCGCCCTTCTCTGGAGGTTAACGGTCACTTTATCTTTAGCCTTGTGTTTGCAAGCACTGGAGTCAGGCAGCCTTTTCCCCAAACTGTACTTTTGTGATTTTCCCTATTATTATTACTTCAGCTGACAGCCAGTGAGATGGTATCTGAGATGACCTTCGCTTTTGAATTTTTATTTCAGTGGCAGTTGAAATTCAGGATGTTGATGGTTTTAGGAATATTATTCCAGATGTGTGAGTCCCTGATTCTCCTCTTGCTTATACCTGTACAAATAAATCAGGAGTAATTTTGTCAAAGAGGTGGGTCTGCATTAGTGGAAAACTAATATACATGGGAAGTCATTAAACTTGATTGCTATTCGCAGCACAGGCATTAGTGCCAGTGCAGGTCAGATCTGTCTCCAAGGGAGCTTGGCCGGAGTGTTGCAAGGACATTGACTGAATCTATCCCTAGAGGTGGATTTGGGAAGAATGAGGTGTAGGAACGCAATTCATTATTCAAGTCGTCTCAGGATATTTGTTTAGACTCAGTAACTGTTGCCTCTGATGTTCTACATCTAGACTAGGCAATGGTCCATGTGTCTGTAGCTACATACTGTGTTCTCACATTTCTTTCCAGATGGTCTTGCATATTGGTGTCTGCTTGGACACTGAGAAGGAAAAGTTGTGTTGTTGGAACTTAATATTTTTTAACATGGTATTTTCTTAAGTCAGAATGCGTAGAAATAGAGCTCCTTTGTTCAACTTCTGCACTATCCGCCCTTAGACAAAAGAACCACAGTTTCCCAGTATATAAAATGTTGACCATGCTAGTATTTTTACAGGAAATACCAAGCTCTTCCACTGTGTCAAAAGTATTCCACTTTTCATTTAGATTCATTAAAAACTTAGATTTTAGATTTATGATCTTGTGTGAAAAAAAGCATATATGTGGGAGGGAGTACATCATGGCTACATTGTCTGCATATACAGAGATGCTGGTATTTTCTCTGTAAATAAATTACATATCTATATGCAAATCAATCCCTGTAAATTTGTGAAATGTAGAATAAACACTTCTTTTTCTCTCTCTCTCTCTGTATTACTTGTTTGGCAATTTATGTTTTCTGACTCTGGGGTCTGAGGTTACATCTGTGATCCTGTTGCAAATCTAGGGGAAATTACCTTTGGAATGACACATGGCCTGACCTTCATCTCCACATAATCCAGGAGGAGTTCGTGTTTGACTGTGAGGACACAAAGGAGGCACAGACTAGAGGACAGATTTAGAATACCAGGATCTTTTCTGCTGTATTTTAGAATCCAGTAATGCAGTGGGTATGACATGCTGAAGTTTATCTTCACTCCTTCCTCAGAGGTGGAAATAGTGTGTTTGTGGTAAACTGCAAGAAATGATTCATACTCAGAATTACCAAACACTGGAATCAAAGAGATTATATGTATTGCTGCTTTCTTTAAAATATTCTTTTTATCGAAGGAGTTTGCAGAAACTCCTCTAACAGTGAATAACAAAACAAACAAAAAACCTAACTCCAAACCCCAGACATTGCACACGAAGTGTAAAAATAGACATAATTAGATTAACATACAGCAATTAGACCCCAGAGCAAGTATCATGGCAAACTCCTCAGGTTCATATACATGAATAAGAAGCTGGTACAGTGCATAGTTAGAGGGGCCCCTGACTATGCTCTCTACTTTCAGAGATAGGATTTGACCCTCATTTTCCTCCTAATATTAATCACAGATGGATGTATAAACTCTGAAAGGCAGAAATCCTCTTATCTTGACTTCTTTGTTTTCCGCAGAATACTGTGCTTGATTCCAACCCAGTTTGTTTAAAGCTCTGATACTGCAGCTTTTGACAGTGATGCATGTTTAGTTGTTTCTTTAGTAATGAAAGCTTTTCTCTAAAAATTCCCAAGCCAGGCCCACTTGCCAGCCAAGGAATCTCACTTGACAAAGCTGAATCTGTTTCTGCTTCAGGAAGGTGCTTCCTTATAGTCATATTTATGTTAGCACACAGTTATACAATCCGCACTCCGAATGCAAAGAGAACATGGTATGAGTTATGGAGAGAGTGACTTGCAGTGTTGCAGTTAGATGTTTGTACAGGATTTATTACAGGTTATAATGGAAGGAGTGCTCTACACGCACCTCAGCTGGAATGTCACATTTTTGTAAATACTTAAGCAAGATCAAGTGCAGTGTAAAATCTGGTCTGAAAGTTCTCAGTTAACATTGACTTCTTTGCCTGCTGGCAAAGACACGAGGACTGGAAGCTAGAGTTGGATTCAGCTGCTGGATTTACCTCAAATGAGATACCTCATTTGATGCCCAGACAGTGACAAGGTTACTTTTTCAGAGATACACAAATGAATAGAAAATGTCGGTTGTTTAAGGGTAGGGCAGCTCTGCTCTAAAAGGAGCAGAGGATCTGTGCAGCTGCATAGCTTCAGCTGCATTAAGGGATGCAGGAGGGCATGTGGTGCTCAGGCAGGCCATAGCTGGGAAAAGTGGAGAGGAGGAGAATTAGTTACCTCAGTTTATCCAGCCCCATCCCCTGCTCCACAACCTGATGCTTTCATGTCACCCCAGAACGAGAAGCATCGGCAGCCCACCCTGTTGGGGAGCAGACGAGCTGCTGGTGTGCAGGCTGCGGCACCCACACCAACTTGCTCGCCGGGTTGCACAGATGCACGCCAGGGTGTTTCTCCACTGCTAGGTCTGTGAGGTGTGGGGTGGTGCCTGCTCTGACGCCGTGAATGTTTCCTAGGAGGCCCCTGCCTGACGTGTCCTTGTGCAACGTAGGCAAACTTTGAGTGCAAAATGTTACTAGGGGTCCAAATGCAACTCGCATGTAAGAAATGCACAGAATCTGCATTGCATAAAATCCATGATTAGATAGTTGTACGTGACAGCTCACCCTATGGCCATGGTGATGGTGGGAGGCTGCAAAGCTCCTCGAATGAATTCACTCCTGTTAGATACTGTGTTTCTCACAACAGCAAAACTTAGTAGAAGAATGCAATCAAAACAGGACTTTGTTAATGTTTGGGAGAGAGGGAATTAACCTGGATTTTTACAGAGGCTAACGGCTAAAAATGAGAGACCAAAGTCTGCCCTTTGAATAGGAAGTCAGTTCAGAGATGGCAAAATATACTGGAAACCCAAAATGCTAGGGTCTATCAGTTTGCTGTAGGTTTCCCACTCCTGCCCCCATATTTGCTTGATGAAAAATTCACATGACACTTTTGTCCCTTTTTGAAAATAAATAGATAAATAATGAAACAGCCACATTTAAATGTGGCTGGTGAATCTTGAGATTTCCCAATGGCATGACATCTTCTGGTCCGTCCCTGCTGCTTTGCACTGTGTGTGTCTTGATTCCACACACAGCCAGCTTCGAATGGACATTTTGAGGAGTCTGAAGTGTTTGCTAGCTGAGAGCAGAGGAGGTGAAGATTCGGTTAGTCCTTAGAGATCTAGTTGCAAGAGGCTGCAAGAAAAGCAGTAGATCTGTTGGACACGAAACATATTTTGAATTGCTGGTGATGTGTGTAGCTCCTAACACCTCTGCTGTCAGGCTGCTGGCATGTACCCTGTGTACGTGTGTATGTGTAGGAAGTGACTGTGGAAACATGCCAGTGTTTCTAGCTCATTTTGAGTTTCCCCCAYTGGATTACTAGTTGTCGTTGGTTACTTTGAAAAAGTCTTTTTTGCAATGATGCAGGTAAAAGCGCCTGTAAAACAAATAACTTTTTCTCAGATTTTAGGATGTATATTTTAGTGCAAGCATTTCTCAAAGATTGGGTTGCTGAACCTTGCTCAGACTTGCCTCCCTCATTCCCTTTGGAGGAATTAAGAAATTTGCTGGGAAGTTTAACAGGCGCTGGAAGCTGTGCCRCTACCCCTGCATCAGTGCCGGTTGCACTGAGGAAGGGCAGCTTGCCACCTGGGCTGCTTGTTCTGCCTGCAGACTCAGAAGACGAAGCGAGGCAGGTTTGGATGTGCAGTGATCACCGGGGGGGTGGTGTGATGCTGCACTGTCAAGGGAGAGCAGTGACAGCGAGTTTGAAGAAGTCAAGGGGGAAGTCCATAATTAGCAGTTAGAAATGGGCCTAAACTGGATTATTTCAATCAAGCCAAGCCACAGACTTCAGAGGAAGTCCAGATCTGATTCAGCATCCATGTGTCTCAACTTGCCCACTTCCATATCTTTAAGGAACCATCTCTGCTTTGCCAAAGTCTGCATTCTGTGGTTATTTGGTGTTCACCTACCTTCCAAGCTGAAAGCAGCTTTAATTAATTAACTGGCAGCAGAGCAGCCCACTTGTTTTAGTACTTGACAAGCAGAAGAGCTAATGGCAGCTCTGCCGCTGTTTGACCACACAACTTTGGGTACATCACCTAACTGCTTTCCTGCACTGATTTACCCAGGAACTTAGAGCCATGATATTTACCAACATGCAAGATTTCAGAGCTATACTCAGAAAGCTCGGTGTGGAGCCATGTGGAGCTGTGCTAGTGATGAAGAATCAGAGCAGTAAATAATAAATGCTACTATGAAGTGGCTTCAAGACTGATATGAAGATAGAGAATCCAAAAGGATTAAATCCTGAGGTGAGGTAACTATTTTTAATGACTGTTTACCAGTCTGTGCTTCTTGGAAAGTAAGGGTCTTTCTACATGGTGCAACGTATGTTGCTAAACTGCCAGCTCCTGGGAACAGGACTATGTTTGGCCTAAATGAAAACTAACAGATGAAGATTTACATGTTCAAGTAAGCAATTTCAAGACCAAAAACAAAAACATGAAACAAAAAAAATTAGCAAAAGGAAGCATATTCTGAAGGTGAAGCTCACATCTTGAGTGGATAGAAGAGGGGGAATCTGTTTCATGTTTAGCAAAAAATCTGATCTTTTGAAGCTTGTGGGCCCCATTCTACACCAGTTAAAATGATGAAATTCTTCCAAAGCCATGAGGATTACGCCCTACCACTGGATTTAGGGATTGGGCCTTCCCACTGGATTTTGTGCCGTTTGATCTCTCTTGCTTTTAAAACCAAATGTGATTTTCTCATGAGTTTTCCTTTATTTTTTACTATAAATGTTTCTGTTGGCAGTGTTTTCTGAACTAAATGCCAGTCAGATTTCGGATGAAATCCTACGTCCAAGGTTTTGTACCTCAAGCCAGTCAGAACGTTTCCCTAGTAATCTCTGGGAATTCCTTCTTGGTGCTTGTTACCCTATAACCATAGTCTTGGTTTTGACCTTTTTTTGTGGGCTTTCTCTGCTGGGTGGAGGCTAATGCTCTCTAGCTAGCCTTTGCCTGTTTGAGTTAGGAGTTCAGCATGGTGTTATCTTGACAAATGCAGTAATTCAGAACAACAATGAAACTCATCTGGGTAAAACTGTAACTATTGTTATTGCACTTTTGCTTTGTCTTTTCCAGAGGCAGAGGAAACTATCCTCTTGAGGTCAGGTTTGATTTGCAGTTCTTCTATGGAAAACATTGAAGTTGGCTGTACGTAGAAGCTTTCTCTTTTCTGCTAAGTGGGAAACTAGACTTGAATATGATTTTGTTCATGTTTGTGATGGCCATGCATTTACTGTCATTTGACATTTGTGTAATATGTCTTTCCTTTGTGTAGGGGGCTTCACAGAGAATAAGGAAATGGAGTTGTCCTTTCATAGATTTCAAATTTCTACACCATTATGAAACTGCTCTAATGGAGGGGGCTGTGGGACTCCTAGGCCAGGCTGCAGGAGACCTCCTCCAGAGGTGCATTTCTCAAACGTCATGTTTCTCTGAGGAAAAAGATGTTAAAATATTTTTCCTAGTATTCCAGAAGAACTGGTCCGCCTTAGATCTGGTCTTGCTAGTCAGCACTTTTAAGAGGAACTCTTTAGGAATGCTCTTATAATACTCCTTCTTATTGTATTGCCAGATCCAAGTATTCAAATATCATGTACTAGCTGAGAAATACAAATAAGTGTAGTTTTCTTCTGATCTTTTAGGAATCAGTGTAGGTCTTTCCTTTACAAATTTACTGCATTAAAATATGCATGCATTTTTTTTAATCAAAAGCTGAGATTCTTACCAAGGCATGCAGCAGGAACAGGCTAACACTTTACTGCTGGCTGCTGATGCTCCCCAGTTGTGTGCAGGCAGCACAAGCAATATCTTGCCTCACCTCTCTGCTTTTACCTCAACAGGGGTCACTAACTGCTCTTTGGAAATGGATAAAACACGATGCGAATTCATTTGGATATGAATTTAATGCAATGTAATGTCAGAAGTATGTGCAGCTATGTTGTCCCCAAGGCTTGGGTGACCCCAATGCATGTAGCTGCTACCCAGCATTAAATGGTAGGTGTTTTTCTCCCTCCACAGCCAGTGAGGGCCCCCTTAGCTGTGGTTGTGAGTAACAAGGGAACGGTACTGTTACGTGCATCGTCAGAGGGCATCACCAGGCAGTATTTTTCTAATAAGGGTGTGCTGGCTACTATAAAGACCAAAGCTTCTTCCCTTGCAGTATTGTGGGGATGTAGTGTTTTTGTTAATGTGCAGAGTGGCTTGTTAGAATAGATTGTGATTTAGAGTGGGATGGGATAATGACTGTTCTGGAAGGTCCCATGCACCCCTTATGTGCTGGAGAATGACTACAGTTTCTGATGTTTATCTCAGAGATATTGCAAGTATTTTCTGTAGCCTTTTTCTGTTTAAAAATAACAATATACTCCTCAGGGCTTCTTCACATCCTAATTACAACCAAGCCTCTCATTAGTCCCACGGGGAGACAGAATCAAATGCCATATGGTATTTTACACTTAGGATGCTGTGCTTACCAAGAGCTGGAAGGAGACAGGAAAAGGGGGAGTTAACAATTCATAACCATTTATGGAACAAGCACAGCCCTCCTTGGACCCAGTTCAGCAGAGTCTGAGGGCCTCAGATCAGGAACTTTATCTGGCTGGTAATTGCATCGGCATGCTGGCTTTCTTGAGTGTGTGTGTGGGCATTTGGTGAGCAGGATACGAAGCTGCAGAATCTTTGTGCTGGCATCCACACACAAGGATGAATTAAATGCACACGCGCCTCCCGGGAAGGACCATGGCTGGATTCTACAGTTGCCTGAAAAGTAAAAAGTAAGTGCCATGCTGAGCCCTCCCTCCACCTTTCCAAAGTGAGCTGAGTCTAGTGGGTACTTTAAAATTCTGTCTCTGTTCTACTGCCTCAGCAGCTCTGAACAAAGTGCTTATGCTTTGATCCCGAAGTACCACTCTGAGTACAGAAGTGCAAAAAATCAATTCTGACTGAAATACCAAACTAATGAAAATTGAGCATGTTTTTCCCTTCACGGGTATAAGTCCAGTGGCAAACACTAAATATTGTTAAAAGAATTAAGAATCTTTTCTTGTCTAATTATAGCAAGAGGAAAAAATATCCTCTTCCTTACTGATTAGCTACATTGATTATATATTAACAAATAAAAAGAAAAATATAGAAATGCACATTGGCTTTTAAAAATGTTCCGCTACAAACCTGGCATTATATGATATGCTCGTTGAGAACTTGATGTGCTCAGTTTTTGTATAAGCAACCTGAGGTTTGTTTCTGTAATTGCTCCCTGTTGAGAGATTTGGTTTTATTTAAAATAAATATTTTGGTTGCTTCACTGTCATGTTCTGTTGGAGCAGGCTGTAAAGGGAGAAGAGGATGGGACAATGCATGTTTGTATTTGTGCTTTAAAAAACCATGAAGACACATTTTGTTTTTTCCTTTGACATTCTCACTGCTAAGGAATGGAATGAAATTCTCGGCTGCAAAAGCTGAGCAGTGGCTTTTGATAATGTTTTGCATCAGCAGACTGTAGAGGGCTCTATTCTTGCATACAGTATGGGATTGAAGAGAGGGAAGAAGGCTTGCAAAGTAGTATCTTGAGGCTTAAGATATGAATTATGATATTTAAATAGATGGATGAAGTCCTGGTTAGCAGAGGAAAAAAACTCCAGTTCAAAAATGAAACTCTCAATTCACTCTTTCTCCTTCTCCCTCTCCTAAAGGTTGTATCCTTCATACCAACAATTTGACTCATATTACTTTGATGGAAATCTGGATTTTCAAAGGCACCCAATTCTTATTGTATTTCAGTTAGCATTTCCATCCCACTTTGACTCTTCTCCTTTGAAATTCTTAAGAGTGTCTATGAGAGGGATCTAAATATTTGGAAAGAGGGGGGATGTGGTCACAACTAAAGAAATGCTAAGAATGAGACCTGATGAAGGCAGAGGGATTGGCACTTGTATTTTATTGTGTTGACAGGGAAAATCAATTTACATTGTTTCATTTATGCTAAGTTGTTTTTCTCCAGTGTCTTCCAGCATCTAATGCGGTTAAAGCAAACTTGGAAAGGTGGGAGAAACTATAAAGAATGCGTAGATGAGACTTCTTTCAGATGGCATATAATCACTTCTTTCCTGGTGGATCTTCACCTGTTTAATAGGGATCAATTTGTTTTCTCCAACAAATTCTTCTTTCTCGTTACTCTTCAGTTAGGTCTCAGCACTGGGTGTCCATTCAGATTATATTCCTCAACGTGTTGTTTCAGCTGTGTGATAAGTTCCCCAGTGGATTAATGCAACTGTTAATACTTGGCAGTCTTTCCAGATTTTATATTCTGCTTTGGCTGTGATTATTGGCAGTTAAAACAAGTCTAAGACATTAGGTAAAAGTGATGTTTGGCGCCTGAGATTAATTTTGGGTGAAATTTGTTGGGAGTTTGACATAAAGAGTTTGTCTTCCTGGACAAAAGGGTCATTGGAATAGCTTCCCCAAGTCCTCCCATGGATGTTTTGCCTGGAGCAGTTAGTTTCTTTGCGAATGAAAGTTATTCTGGAATGAAGTGACTTCTATATTTTAAACTATTGGCTTGGGTACCAGTAGCGATGTAGCCAAAGCAGCATAGAGCTCAGCACAGGCTGTAAAACCTGCCACGGAAGCTGGGAGAGGGTCCATGCAGGGCTGTGAGCTGCTGGGTCTAGCTACAGCACCTGGGCTGCTTTAAAAGCTGCCCTGGGTAGCTTCTCCGCTGTGCTGCTGTCACGTCCGCCTGCGTTCCCCCATGTTTTGCGAGGAGAAGCAACGGCTCTGCCTTTGTGCACTGCAACAACGTCTGTCTGCATCTCATCTTTCCACAGTCAGTTCTGCCCCTCTGCTTTGTTCGTGCTCTTTTATGAGATGTCACATAGGGAAAAAAAAATCCCAATGCCTTATCCAGCTAATTCTTCACCACAGCCCCAAGCTTGGCTGCCACCCCACTGAAATAGAAGAGGTAGGTTGTTTTCATATTTCTCTTTAATGAGCGCCTGCAACCTGAATAATCCTGGATTGTTCTTCTTCCAAAAGGTTTGTAGCTCATCCTTGTTGCAAAATTTCATTGTGCTTGGCCCTAGTATGATGTCAGAAAAGACTATCAGTTCTGGCCAGATATGATGACTTTTCTAAAGCTTGGGGAGGAATCTATTCATAACTGTCTTTCAGTGTTTGATACCAGCCAAATATATAGTTGTGAGCTGAAAATGTGGTTGCTTGAATACTAAGTTCACTGATGGTCAATGCAAACTGCCAATTTCCAAAGACAAATAGAGTGTGTTAGAAGTTATAAAAAATAYTTGGCTGAAGGCTTTGCATGCCGGCTCAGAAATGGTTTCTATAACAGACTATAAGAAAACGTATTTAACTGGTCTGTACTTAATGTGGTCACTCAAGATTTCATGGTGCCTTTCATAAGCAGTCCCAGAATTATGGACGTATTTCAATTTGAGTATGTTCTTCTGTGCCAATCTCTGCACTTCCAATGGGATATTGTATTCTTTACTTACAGTCCAAAATTGTCAAGAAATGCTGATATGCACTCTTACTCTGCAGGCAAGTTCAGCATTTGGATAAAGCAGTTGATCAAGGGATGTATCAGTATCATTTTCAATATATTTTTATATTGTCTGAGATGAAAGACAGTGAAAATTTTAAATGATGTTGTGACCAGGGCATTTGGTAAAATTTGTTTACTGGATTAGGTGCTGTTGCTTTATTGCTGTACCTTGTGTAATTGCCTATTCAGATGAATGTCAGAAAGAGATTTCAGAGTTTGCTGGGATTATTGCAGAGGTGGGATAGTGCTGCCTACTTGACTGATAGTGAACTAAGCCGAGACGGCTGTTCTGTGCCCCCGTCCCTCCCGTCCTGCTCCGCTGGCCCCAGCCTGCTTGCTGGAGAGGCTCACAGGGGACAGGGGAGGGAGTGCTAGGAGTCCCTGCATCCTAGGTGCATAATACACTTTTTACAGCTTTTATATCTGTGTAAGCTCCTTAGAGCCTCTGGTTCCCCATCCGTAGCAAACAGCTGCTGTTTTAGCTTCGACACCAGCAAGTGAACTGGAAGGGGTTTAAAGCACCGCTGATGGCTACTGAAGTAGCGACTTGGCACCGTGGGGAAGGGAGGCAGTTTAAAACTGTTGGTTCTGCTCTGTCAGCAGCTCATTCGCTTCCTGTGGCATCTCTCGCTTTTGGAGCTGTGTAATCGCTGCAGGGCCCAAGTAGCTGAGTTTGGTGACTCTCCACAGTACCCGAAGTTCTGCTCCTGGGCTCGTGTTCCGACACGGAGCCCCAAGAGCGTCTCTCCAGGGCTCATGGACCGCTTAAAGTGAGACACCGAGTTCCCTGGCCATCCCCATCTGCAGCGTCCCCCTGCATACCTGGGCTTGGCTCAGCAGTCCTAGGCTCAGTTAGGACGGCAGCTGTCAGGAGGCAATGCAGTTTGGAGTCAGTGGGTGCTGCCCCGGAGCTGGGGCAGGCACTCGTCGGCAGTACTTACTGGAGCTACTGCTGCGGTCCCCTGGTGACCCCGGTCTGTCTGTACAGCCGATCCATTCTGGTGAGATGAACTGCTTGCCAGGAACACTTGGGTATCCTGAAATATATTTGTTTACTTGACTTTTTTGTACACCTCTTCAACACATTATTTCCCAGTGAGGACAAGAGTCACTCACTAACGGTTTTTTGGTGGGTTTTTTTTTGAGATGAAAATATCTGAGGATAAAAGGTGGCTCCTGTCCAGGAAAGCAGGTTCACCAGAGCAGAGAGAATCCTTGGATCCAGACAGAGGTGACAACAGCGGGTTTCAAGAAAGGGCTTACAGAGGGAGCAAGGGGCGAAGCATCGAAGAGGAGAAGGCGTGTGCTTTTGTAGAAAGTGGAGGGTTCGCGTGACTGGAGCCAGGTTGGAGAGGGTGAGCTGAGCTGAAGGGACTCCCCAGGCGTTATGGGTCTCGGGTAATGTTTGAATACCCAACCTTTGAGCTTGTTCCTGTATGTGGCGATTGGTGGGCATTTTGTCTTCTGCCCACAGGGATTGTTCACCACCCTGCCTGGTATTAAATGTGTACAGACTTAACCCTGTTTTCTTACCCAAGAATAAGTGGAGAGAGCGGACAAAAGCAGTCAGGAGGTGGTGGAGCCATGGTACTGCAGGCGGCTGGGCACAGTCAGCACAATGGTGTTGTATTACTAACAAAAAGATCAGCTCTTTCTGTGTGTTGATTCATTCCATTTGACTCATCTCTGTGCAAGAAGTTCAGCTGAGGCTTGATATGGCCAGAGAGTCACTCCACCTCTCCCAGTGCTTCTCGCTGTGTTCGCACCTCTCTCTGGACGGTGTTTGTTTTCGCAGCCACAGTGATGCGGTGCATTTGCTGGCTGTAAGCAGGGAATTCCCGGCAGGCGTGCCCGTCTCCTTGGCTTCGGCAGAGCAGCCCTTTCCCCACCACCAAGGTACTGAGTATTTGATGGATGAGCACCTCTAATACTGCCTGTCCTGCTTCTCTTGCCCTGGAGCAGAAGCTTCTCAGTTTGGGACAATCCCCTGAATGTGATTCTCACTCTTACGCACCATTTGGCTGTCAGCTTTTTGTCTATCTTATTTTGCCAGTGAAAACATCTTGTCATAATTTTGCCTTTTGTTCTCTCCTTAAGCAGAAACTCGTACTGCTCAGTGTCTAGCTTTGTACCCTTCCAACCATCTGGAGAGATTAATTTGTCATTTCCTCCTTGTACAGAGGTTCCTTGAAAGTTTAAGGTTGTGATGTGAAGACCTAGAATTGGCTTTAAAAGCGGAAATTTGGCTGTAGATACTTATGACAAAAATGTACTAGGTCCAAGCTGTGCTTCCGGTAGATAACCTGAGCTGGTGTAGGGCAGCTGGAGCTGATTATCAGCCAAAGTTGGGTAACTCTGAGATGAATCTGCTTGTGGGGAGACAGGCAAAAAACATGAGGTAATTCTGAAGGTTGATTTTTTTTTTTTTCCTCTTAAGGGTTACTGCTGTTGAACAGTTGAGCACAAGTTGCACAGGTGCTTACCAAAAGCTTCACTCTAAAATCATGTATGCTTATAGGACTGAGCTAAATCTGTTGCACTTTCAAGGTTGGTAAAACTATTATGGATCAAGGAGTTACCCAGTGTTTCAAATACAGCAAATACTAACTGCAGATCTTTTTGTATCTTTTTGTTTTATTATTAATAAATATTTTTATTGAGAGAGCAGGTGGCCTTTCATGGCTTCATTGTGGGAGTCACTGTTTAAACAAAGTCAGTCATTTAATATCTTGTCTGAGTTTGCTTGCAGATGCTGAGCTGTCACAGTTCATCACTGTGTTAAGAGTCAGGGCTGTGCTAACAGCTCAACATTTCCCCTGTGATCTACATGAAGAAGCTGAGGCCCAGGCCACACACACCATCATTCATCTTTTAAATGTATCATTACACCAGTGCACGCTGCTGCATACGTGCAGATGTACTGGTACCAGGGTATCCTGCGGTATAGTGTATTCTGCAATCATGCTGTAGCTCTGGTATCCTTGTCGCGGTTAGAGGGGGAAGCGATTTCAGTCAGAGCAGGATAACTTTGCTGTGCAGGCAAAGCTGCCTGATTTTGCTTTTTAAACACCCATGCCAGAGCTGAGGCGGCATTCCAGCTCCAAATTTTTGTGGTGGTTGTTTCTTTTGGCCTCAGAGTTCCAGGGGTCTGGTGCTAATTAGTGAACTAAATGTTTGACTTTTATTCATGATGAATTCACTTTTGCTTATTCATTCTAAGAAATATGTAACTGTGTGCATTTGCCAGGCCTTCTAAGTATCACTCATCTAGCAACATAGTTCAGATCCACACGGTAGTTCAGACACAAATGGGATGTATTTTGAACACTCTGGCTCAGAATATGATGTAGACATTGTGTTAATCATCAAACTATCTGTATATGTGGGACGATACGAATCTGAAGGAGGTGCAGAGGATTTGTTTGCTGATTCACTCTAGCAATCAAACCACTTTCGATCCTCTCAGTTTTGTGAAAAGAATATTCTAGAAGTTGAAATTTCATTGTTTTCCTTCAAAAAATGCAGACTGTCTTACTGCTTCCTTCCGTCCTTGCAGCTCTTGGCCTGCTAAGACCTTATGGATGTCTGTGCCCATATGATTTTTTCCCCAATGCCCTCTTGTCAGTACCCTTCTTGCAGTCCTTATTGTCTTTGCTGTCCCCCTCCTGGGAATTTCTACTGTTACATACCCTCTCTGCTCCCTGGTGCTGTTGCCTTCTGCAGAACACAGTTTGATACAGTTTGATACTCCRTTGGTGCAAACCAGCAATAGCTCAGATGTTCTTACCTTAGCTGTATTTTATTTACTCTGAGAATCCAAACCCTGCTTCCTTCTTCGCCAGCTTAAATGTTTTTTTCCTGGGCATTATAATTCCCATTTGAATTTAACCCTCAGCTTCTTGGGATTAGGGATTTGAGTTCCTGTGTCTCTCTTGACTGCCCCAAAGTCTGAAAAATTAAACGTAATGAACATGAAGTCACAAGCATGGACCACGTGTTCCTTTTACAACATCTTTGGGGATGCTGAGGCTTGTGTGACTCGCAGAGAGGTATTTGTAGCTGGAATCTCAGAACTGTAGAATCCCTTTAAAGTGGCTGCTCACACTAAAGAGACAAGTCAGTAAATACTTCTGGTAGAGAAATGACTCAGGCGTTGGTTTAAACACATGAATGATCTCCCTTGGCTCTAAAGGGCCTTTGTGTGCTTCAAGTTGAATGTGCGCTTCAGGAGCTTGCTAACTTGAGGCTCCAGAGAGAGCAGCCAGGAAAGTGGAGCATGGATAGCAGAAGGTTTCCCTAAGAGCAAAGAAGGGAGACCCTCAAACTCCAAAAAAGCTCGAGGAGAAGAGCTCCTTTTGTAAGCCTAGAAGCTGCCCTAGACCTTCCCCTGGTTCTGGCTAAGATCAGCAGCCAAAACGGGGTCTGAATTCCAGAAATACCCACGGTCAGTGGAAGCTCATGGGATTTTGCCAGCCAGGCACAGTGTGTTTCAACATAGGAGTGAGCTGACCTTGCTTTTATTTCTGCGTGTGTACAGGCAGTAGATGTTGCCCCAACAGGATTTGGGGACTTGAAGAGAGATTTCCCAACCTCACTGCCAAAGGCAGCTTCTGAGACCACAAAGCCTGCATTTTATTTACTCTCTTACAGCCAAAAGATGGCTGACTGTTTTTATGACAGTTTGGTCCTCAGAGTGAACATTTATAATACAGTTAGCTCTGGAAATTTCTCTTAGCCTCTTCTTTTTTCAGTGCAGTTTGAATTCCTGAGCACTAAATGTCTATATTAAATCCTTTTGGAATCAGATGTGCTCTGAGCAGTTTGATCTATCTGAAGCTTTTTATTTTTTCCTGTCCTAAAGCTATTCTTTAACCCACAAATTGAGGGATAAGTGACCATTTCGGAAAAAAGTAAAAAAAAGCTTTGACATACCCTACGGTCACATGTTTCAATTCTGGCATTCATTTTGCTATTGTTTCAGCCCCATTTTCCCTGCAAAGTTCAGGCAGCTTAGTTTGTTAAAAAAGGTCTCCAGATTCTTTCTTTCAGGCTTAGGATGCAATGATTCTTCTGATTTTGTGTGAATAAGATCTTGGAAACCAGTCTGAGATTCAAATACAGGGGCAGGGCAGGTATGTAGGCCACTCTTGCAAAAATTTCTATTTTTTGTTATTTATTACTTGTACAGTGGTAGCACATGGTAGCAGTGTCAGCTGGTAGGACTCTATTGTGGTAGTCTCCCCTTGTGGTGGTAGTGCTTAGCTCCTCTGTGGGGTTCTTCAAGTTTTCCAAGTATTGCAGTATGACCATTGCGATTGCACAGGTGAAGAAACTCAAAGCTGAGCGATAAGTAACTCGCCTACTCTCAGTAGTCCAGTAATTTGCTCTGTTATCCAGTGACAGAGCCAGGGAAAATAGCCAGTTCTGCTGAGTACCAGTCCAGTAGTCTCAGTCTGCTAGGATATATTTAAAAGATGAGCTCTGTCTCAAAGACTTTATGGTCTAAACTGATGGTTTTCACCTTCACAGTTTGCAGATACTGACAATTTCCATAGAGTTTTCTCAGACATGCAGTTTTTCAAGCTCCTGTAGAGCATGCTGAGGCCAGCTGATGGTAGACTCCTTTTCTTAGCTACGTTTCACTGACCCCGGTGAAGCAGCCCATGGGCTCCCAGGGCCTTTCACACCATAGGTCGAACATCAGTCATCCAGCTTTAGCCTGGGAGGCCACAGGTGGCACAATATGAATTAGGGGTTTGGGGAGTGGGTAAAAAGTGCACATATAATCTAGAAAAGAGTGGGCGAATATGCCCACCGCCCAGGTTTGGAAAGGAAGATGAAGTGTATTTGCTGAATGTACACATGGCGAGGCAGAGACAGTAAGCTTTATTTTTATTCCCGTGCTTGACTCTCTGGCATCCTGACTGTGCTAGCATGGGGCATGGCTGTTGTTTAGTGATAGTGGCGTGACATTTCCTGTTGCTCTGCTCTTGAAACTGTTTCCAAAGGCAGTAATGCTTCCTGGGTGTAACTCCATAACTGACAAAGGCAGTCTTTGGCTCTATTCTTGTTGATTTTAAAGGCATGTTCCCCTTTCCCCCCAGCCCCCAACTATTCCAAATGTATCCGTGTCAAGTAGATCTGAGAGGGTCTCCTAATGCTGGCAATGTGCTACTTCCTTAGTACGGTTGCTGGATGACTTTGATGCTTCTTTTACTTCTTTTTAGGAAGTATGGAAGAGCCTCATTCCAGCTGTTTCCTGAAATTTCCCCAGTGTGGTAGTTTAAAGAAAAGTAATTACTACATAGGAAAAGCACTGACTTATTCCTATGCTGGTGCCAAATGGTGCAATTCAACCAAAATCAATTAATATACATTGCTTTACAATGGAGGTGGTCTGGGCCCAAAATATTGGCTGAGCTCTTGCCTGTGCTCGGATGGTGACTATATTAGCGCCAATCTTAATTTGAGCAAGGTTCTGTCACGTTTCCCCTGATTTGTGCGGACCAGGAAATGCAATGCAAAATTTATGCTATAAATTATTAGTGGGGGTAGGCTAATCAGAAGCATTTTACTTGCCTTTTTACTTACGGGTATATATTTGCTCTGCCTATTGTCTGGGCAGATGCAAACTTGCAGTAGGGATCCCTGCGCTGACAGCAGCTGCACAAGGTCACGCTAATAAGTGCTGCAGTCTAATCAGGGGTGCGAGGGCTGCTTGAGGTAGCAAGCCCGAAATAGCTTAATCTGCCTGGTGTGGGTGCCAAGTGTGGCAAAGCTGTGGTGGTTGGGACTTCAATTCAGCCTTGCCAGCTGAATACGAACTAGCAGCTACTCTGCTGCTGGTACCTGCCCTGGGTTTAAGCTAACACAGGTCTGTGTATATACGCTGCAGTCGTGTCCCCACATGCAGGGAGACCTTTCTGCAGTGATTTAGCAGAGGCCCCAGTTGCCGAGAGGGAGTGAGTCTTGTGGAGATGGGGCAGGATGCAGGGGCAGGGGCATTTACTCTCCCAGGTCCTGGACTGGTAACAGCATGTGCATTTCCGCTCTGCTTTCTGTAGTAGCTTGCGAATGTTTTTTTGTCTCATTTGCCCTTCCCCCTTCTTATCCGTTTGGCTTCTCACACAATTACAGACTGAGCCTGTGTGACTGTATGAAAGGCATTTCCTCCTGTTACTTTTTTTTTTTAAGTCGGCTTCAGCCCACCAGCTGCTTTCCATTAGTGTTACACACACGCTCACTAGGAAGGCAGCGCATGATACTTCAGGCACTGCTGCATAGCAGAAATCCTTCCGAAACGCTGTCAGACAGGCTCCTCAGAGCAGACCGTAGGTAAAGAGTTCAGCACAGTGGGACCTGTCTTCTGGCAGGCCTTCTCTGTGAAGCGAGGGCGTTGGGACAGAGGGCTGTGAGGGGTGCGTTGTCCGAATGCAGAGTKTGAAAGCTGTGAGTAGGTCTCTTTTATGTGAACAGTTGTTTGCTCTGGATATCTCTTCAAGGGTAGGGTCTGAGTGTTGTCTGATGCTACGGGGAATTATGAACGCTGTTTGATCCTGGGAGAGAGTATTTTTATTGATATTAAATATTGTCAGGCTGCTTATCCAGACTTCCTGATAGCTGCTATTACTGTATTATTTGCGATCTGTGGAAAAGGGCCTTAAACTTTCCTAAACCCTCCCTCTTGCTGTGGCGATTACAAGAGCAGTCTTCATTAACTTTGTAGGCTCCCCCTCCTCACTGCTATCAGTGAAGGCAGCAACGAGGGTCCTAGTGTAAACCGCTGTTTGCGCTGTTCTCTTATGCCTGCTTAAAACTGCTATAATCTAGCTGGGCTCCCCCAGTAAAACTGACCAGCTGGTCAAAACTGTGGGAAATTTGTCCCAGAAGGACTGTGCTGTAGAAGAGTATGATGAGATCAGCTGTGCAAGGTCAGATCCCAGTGCCCGCTGTCATGTCGTGCAGTACCRTTTCAGCCAAGTTGTTTGTGGGATCCTGTACTCTTCAGCATGTGCCCTGAATGTGGGCCTTGAAGTGCGGTTTGCTTGGCTCCGTGCACGGAGAGCAATGGGAGCTTTGTTCGTTCAGTTTCTGATAAGCTCAAGGGATCTGAAAATTGGATGGAAATCTTGCTGGTTCTGCTGTTGTTTTACAGTTGGCTCTGAAATGCTGTTCAGTGGGGTTGCAGAGGGAGAACTTGCAGAGGCAGAATTTGGCTCAGTTACCGTCATTGGATTAACAAGTTCATTGATAGTTCCTTAGCTTGCAGGGTTCCCAGGGAGGAAAGCAACCAACCWCATTTTGTCAGAACAAAGTCCTCTAACGTGCTTTAATAAGACAGAGTAAAAATTTAACCCATCAGTCCACTTCTGCTGAAGAATGTGATCTGAATCCTAAAGCTTCTCTCATCCTGTGTTTTTATGAAACTCAGTGCTCAGGAAAAATAGAGAGGCTTTCCCTGGCATCCTGCTGCAGCTCGAGGTGTGTTTTGGGGGGAGGCTGGCTGCAGAGTGATGGCCTAGAGGACCAGATGAGTGGCATGAGTCTCCCTGTGGTGATCCATCTTGCTGTGCAAAGCATGTTTCCTGAAATTCAGAGCATAAGCTTGTGTTCAGATGATGTTTGTTGCCTGAAGGAAAACGGTCCTTCAAAGCTCCAGGCAAAAATTTCACCTCTTCGGCCAGTTGTCTGTCTTCTTTAGGCTATCAGGACACTAACCAAATGCAGTGCCTCATATTCCCGAGCCCTTATTTCCTCAAGCATTTATTTGTTAAGGAGAAGGCTATTCAGGGGTCAGCATCTCCTCTGAACTCTCTCTCACAGGGTTTTCCAGAAGACTCATGCAGAAGGATAGGACTGAGGCTAAAGAATCACTAAAGGCAGTGTAGGGGYTTGCTTGCTGTGCAGAGTCTCCAACTTTTCTGCTTCATCTTCTTCCTCCGTCTTCTTCCTTGCTGTCCTTCAGACCGCAAGAGGCTGTGTGTCTTCTGAGACTGAGCAGAAACATCTGTTAGTCTTGGGCCTTTGTTAAATGCAGAAAACTTGAGTCCCATACAACGTTAACTTCCCAGGAATCTTTGAATACACAGACCAAGAGGTGAAAGGAAATTGTCTTTTCTCTTTTTAGAGATTGTATTCGACACATGATATACGTGTTCAAGTATTGTACCCTGGTGAGCAGAGGGGATGGTCAGAACACAGCCCTGCGATTGCACGGTGTTAGCCCTGTCACTGTCTCCTCTCGTGGGGCAATCCAGGTACCTGTCCAGCTGCACTGGTTTGTAGAAGGGAGACAACACTATTTCCCCTGTTCCTGCATAGTATTTCCAGGACTCGTTAGTTCTTCTAATGAGGTGAAAAGCTCCAGTTGAGTGCAACATGGTAGGATTATTAATGAAAGTTGTGTATGGGATAGCAGGGAGCACATATCTAAACCGTCAGATCAGATGAGCACAGTGCTGATTGCTAACTCACTCCTGTTGCCTGCTTTGAAAAGTAAAGAAATCCGTGCAACTCTGTAGGAGTTTTATTGCTTTAAGATACGCCCTGGCATTGCAAATTCCAATGGCAAATTGGATCCAGTAATGTCAGGCTTGTTTTGATTGCGGTTGTACAGGAAAACTCTTTGCTGTTTGCAAGTAATTCATTAATTCGTAGGTTGAATAATCTAGCCCATTGCCCTGTGCAGGGAGAGATGAGCACCATGTTCAGAATCCTTGCTGCTCTCAGGAAGCTTTCAGTCTTTTCCATGGCCTTGCATGGGAATTACCATAGGGAGCGCCAGGTCTGGCTTTTAAGGTGTCTAGCAGAGACTCAGCATCTTCTTTGTGCAGTACCCCAGCAGTAGGACGCCTGTGCGTAGGCAGAGATCGCAAATGCTGTGTGAAGGAAGAGTAAGAGCAGGATTAGAAAGTTGTGGAATGGGCAAATGTGCCCACTGTTGCACATCTAGCGGAAGATGAACAGCGCCTGGGACTTGACAGCCCTGCCTGCCACCTTGGCCGTAGCTGTCGATCTGTTACTGCTCTCCTGTGACTGCTCCCCCCCGGGGGAGAGTCTCCTTCATCCCTCTGTGAGATCCTTCTCCCAGATGTCCTCTAGCATCTCCTGGCCCAAAGAATATTGGAAATGCTGCTGCAAAAGGCCATTTATTTGACCTGATATTTTTATCAGTAAAAATCGATACACTTAGTATATTTGTTTAAAACTTTGTCTAATGGTGTAGTGCTATGGGAAAGCTGGCAGGGTGCACGTGGTTTGTACCACTGATTGAGCTGAACAAACATGGTATTGATAGGTGCTGACCATGCGCAGCACTGCATCTGTCGGTTGTCATTAAGGACTGGAATTGGTGAATGTCTGAGAGTTTGATCATTTAATGCCTGTGCACTCACGTGTGTTTCTATTGATGGCTTTTCAACCTCTTTCTCTCCATTACACTGATCTCCAGGCTAGGGTTTGTTACCCAGAACTTTTGCTAGCTGTTCTCTGTAAAGTGCAAGACACTGCAACCAGACTTTGAAGTCTAAACATTGTCTGAATGTTAACTTTTCTTAAGGTATTTCATTAGTCTTTTAATGGTGGAACTTACACTTTGTTGTAAATATTTTCTTTTTTCTTGTCATTTTAATATTTGTTAACTTAAAGCTCAGAAAGATCTGTGATGGCTTCCCTTACCTCAAGTCACTCTGCAGTTCTCTGGACAATTATGACACTGTCATCACRTACAAAAAGGCACCAAACCACTGGGCCCTAAAAGGGGCATGTCCACAGATTCTGGATGCACCTTTGCAAATGACGTTTGACCTCTGTATGCCCCAGAAAGCCCAGCTTTAAAACTGAGTTAATGAAGGAGGTGGTTTGACTGTAAAGAGACTGCCTTGGAGCTGAACTGCTTTGCAATTATAGTTCTACTAGTAAAAAAGATACACCAAATGGAAATAAATGCTTACAGTTATAAACACAGCAGTCAAAATCTCTCCAAGGGCTGGAAGGATCCTGAGTGAGAAGAATCCTGAGTGAGAATGTAGAGCCAGTGAAAACAAAGCTGGATATGGAATCAACATTGTGCCTGCCTTTGATTTTATTTAAGGTGGTCAAAGCAGAAATTAGAGGTGCAAATGAGCCAAATGTCAGGCCCATGTGTGTTATGTGAAAATAAGCTGAAGTCTAGGGACTTGCCAGTTTGCCACTGCAAATTTGTTGAGTATTTCCTTGATGTTTCATTTCAGATACACTATACTTTCCCTGAAGGAAAGTCTAATGTAACCAATGCACATGGCATATAAAGTTGAGCAGAAAAAGATGGAACCAAATTTCTTTTTAATACAGAGAAGGAATCAATGTGAAAATCTGCTGATGACCACTTTAATCAAAGTATGAAGGAAATACAGATATTTCCAGAGATAATTGATGAGACATGGGATAAAGAGGGAGGAGAGTTGAATGGTAATGATCATTCCAAAGGAAAAATCTTAAAAGCTTTATTTCTTATCGCTTCTCAGTATTGTCTAACAATTGTTTTAAAAACATGCTCAGTGCATCTTATTTAGAAAAGATATAGTCAGTCCTGGTCTCTGTAATGACTTCTTCATTGATTTCAGCAGGCTGAGATGAGACTATTTGGAAGTGCAGTGCATTAATGCACTTCTCTGTGCACAGCTCATAGATGATCTGTTAAAACAGAAGGAAACAGCAGCCCCTCTCCTCCTTTTCTATCTGCGGTTCAGCAGCATGGCAATTTGTATGTGTGTGGCGATGGCAGAGGGAAAGCTTGCTCCAGACTCTGCTTTTCCACAGGAGCCTTGTCTCTGTTACATCCACGGCCTGTTGCCTTTATTTCAACAGGCCCTTTGCCTCTAACTCTCATTTTGTGCACCTTATGTTTTAAGGCTATCTGAGAATGTGGGGTATCCATGGTTCATACTGAAGTACTAGTACCCTTGGGCATGGCAGATTATAGGAGGTGTGGGTGATACAGAAGAAAATACAGTAGTTTACTGACTGGCCAAATTAATATAAAATTGTAATCTTGCTTGCTGCTGAGATATCTTATCAGTATTGTTACACTACTTTTAGGTAGAAAATTATTATGGAAAGTATGCAGAAAAGGGAGCAGGACTTGTTTCTGAGTATTTTCATTTATTAATAAAGATTTCGTACTCTCTAAATCCTGGCACAGCCGACTGGAACTGCTAACTATGTAAATGTATCACGTAGCTATCTCCCGTAACAAAGGGCAGTATTTATGAGCTGCCCTGCTAAACCGTCACATTTCCATTGTCACTTGACATTTCTACTGTAACTCTTGTGGTCTGCTGCTTAATTCCTTTGTCTCTGACAGATGCCCATTTAGGAGTCTTGGAAAATACAAAGTGGAGCCAGTTAACATTGAATGATCTTAAAACTAGACTGAACTTTTGTTTTCATCAGGGAGGAAGGTGATGCCATCAGCTAATTTGGTTGATCAATAGCCCTGCTTGCGATAAGGTTTCAAAGCTTGTGGCTAAAAGCTGGTTGCACTGGATCCAAAATAAATTTGATCTATTGGCTTCCACAAATGTAGCGTAGCCCAGGATGACGGTTCAGTGCTGATGCTTAATTCATTTTTATAATGCTGACAGACTAGCTTGGTGCCTGCTGTGAGGACACTGTACTACATGAACCCCCAGCAGTGCAGCTCTTACTTAAGATGTTTTTTACAGTAGCATGGAGCTGTCRCTCTCTAGCAAACAGCAATCATAAAGACTCATTATTCTGAGACTGGGAAGCATTACAGTCTCTGTTGGGTGTGTTTAATGGCTTCTTTCATTTAATGCAAACTTTCATCCTGATTTCCTAAAACGAAAGAGGTGCTGGTGAGAAATGAGACTGGTTCGTTAGTATTGGCTAGATAAACGTGTTACTGAAAAATGAGGAAAAGCTCTGTGACTGAAGCGCAAAATAAGTGTGCAAGCTGTGTTTGTGATAAGCATTTGGGAATGCAGTTTTAAAAGGGATCCAGCAATGTTCTTTCTTTATGCTGGGTGGGACCATAGCCTTTTGGGAAGATGGATTAAAAGTTAACTGATGCTTTCATCTTTATTTCAGTGACCATATCATGGCTACAGGGCCAACAGATGTCATACAATCACCTGAAACAGGAGAGACAGCTGAAGAATGCACAAGTAAGCAGTTGTTCTCCAAATGTATAGCTGATTTGGAAGTCAGAGTTTATTTCCTTTAGGTTATTAAGGGGTCTATAGTGACTTGTTTTGCAGTGTTGTCTTGGTTTTCTTAGTGTAATAAAAGATTCCTATATGGCTTTGTCTGCTGGCAATATTATGGGAAGAACCTTTAGTATGGAGTACAGGAGAGCTAAAACCTGGTGTAGGATATTCTTTCCTGATTATGGGTTTGGATTTCCCAAAACCACGATGTTAGAGCTTGAAGAGCTGATTGCTGTGCYTGCTTTGATGTTGATGTACCTTACAGAGCTGGGTGCTGAGCATGTTAGCCAGCCCGGCTGTATTAGCTTTTGTCTGTGAGAGATGTGACTGGTGGTATCGCCACTGCAACCTTACTTCTGGTTCTGGCCACAGGCAACTGTTTACTACTTATCCTTTCATCTAGTGACATAGGCTGGTGCACTGTCAGCCCCAACAGCAACAGGCACGAGGGAGCGGAATAACAGGCAAGAAAGAAAAATGTCTTACCTRTGCCAAAGCGTTGTCTTAATTAAAGCAAATCCCCTTTGCCAGTGTTCAGACTATTTTTGAGGAGATAGTTGAGTATGAAGAGTAACAAAATGGCTGAGGCATTTCAAGAGGAATGGCTGTTGTATCACTTCATTTTTTTTTTGGCTATTGTTTCACAGATCATCTTCAGTGTTTCAAAGATCATCTTGCTTTATCCTTTAGAAATACACTTGCCACCATCAAAATATTGGTAGAAGAGAGAAGCAAATGGCAAAGTGAATGTTAGTTGAACCCTGCATGGCAGATAGGTAAGGGCGAAGGGAGTGTACTAATGGATGCCTAGCAGTAGCTGGTTTCTTAAGTGTGTAATCTAGTTTATCACATAGTCCACTGCTCTCCCTGGCTCACTGGTGGCCTCATTTGAAACCCATGCATGCAATTTTTTCTCAGGTTTGCCAGAACATTCAACAAATGGGTCAAATTCTGAGCCTGGTGACAATGAAGGCAGGAGCTGGCTTGCTGTCATAAGTTTTGGCTCTAAAAGGAGCAGGGATATTTCTGTTTCTGACTGAGCCAAACTTTACAAAAATTAAAAGCTGATGCACTATTGCTGAAGTATTCAAGAGACACTTGACTGTACCTGGATAAAGCCACTTTGTTTTTTTTTTWAAATTTTTAATACCTTTTGTTGACTTCCCTGCAATATAGGATTACCTCACATCTTCCTTTTCATAGGTTTAGTTGGCCTGGAGTTCAAAGGCCTTTGGAGGCTAAAATTCCCCGTCTTCACAGTTCAGTCAGTTAGATTAATTTCTTGGGGTTTCCCTTATTGTCTGACTATCAGTAGAGTGTTTACAGTGCATGCTGTTCCTTCGTGATGGTAGTGACCAAGCTCACTGTCCAAAAACTGTCAGCACCCAACATTAGCCTTGCTGAATTCTATTTTATTGCCCATCTGACAATACTGAATATTTTTATGAAGYTTGTTCATCCAGAATCATGGTATTTTTTTTTAATTGTGTATTTTTATTGGTAAAAGCATTTGAGGAAAAAACTTGCAAATGTGCCATGAATGCACCTTAGGAAGTCAGAAAGCATAGAAGATCCCTAAATGTACCATTTCATTTAAATAATGATTATTGAGCTCCCAAATCAGACGTTCCCTGTGTTTTAGAGTAATCTTGTCAGTTTTTGTAATTTTTACAGTCTCAATTTTGCACTGGAAAACATCTTTCTCCTATCCTGTTATAGGAAAGTACCATGCAATGAGCAAAAAGGCACGCGTTAATTCTCTCTGTGTATGTTACACAAACAGTAAAAAAATACAGAATAAAAAAGCTTTAAAAAGAGAGCCAAATACCTACTCTTGCTCCTTTTCTGTTATAGTGGGCTAACTTGTAGTTACAATAAGCAACTAATTTTTGGGAAGGCTTTTGCTTTTTAAAGGCAGTAGCCTTTAAATTTAGTCTTTTAGTTTTAATGCCTTAAAATTTAGGATAAGCGTTCAAGTATTATGAGTTCATTCATCATTCATCAGTGGGCGAATGGGCAATAGGCATAGTTGTCTGAGTTAGGATTTTCTCTCCTTGTTTTCACTGGATTTTTGTTAAGCAATTTTTTCCATTTTAAGTAATAAAATCATCTTTTGTATTATTAGTTCACTTATCATAGAGCACTCTACCATTTTGTGCTATGGTGGGCTACTTCACAGTGCACTGAAACATAGGCACCTTTTTGTGAAACATGGCATCCTTTTAACAGCATACAAAGCTAGCGCACAACTGTTTGCAGCAGGAAACTAATATGAACACTGTGGTTCTGAACTGTGTCTTTACTGCCAAATACTCACATAGAGCAGAACCGATCCCACAGTTCTCATCTGGTTGCAACACAAAGTATCTAGTAGTGATTTTATCTTTTTTGTGTAATAATATGGCAACCGCCCATCTTTTGTAGCTGCAGGGAAAAACCTCCTGTTTTTCATTCATCTGAAACAGCTGAAGGCATGCAGCTGGGCAGAGTGCAGCTGAGGAGGAGTTGCTGCTGGAGGGGATGTGCCCTGCACATCAGCAATGAGTCAGTGCTTAGAGAAGGCCCTCGAGTAGCTGATGTGTCTGCGTTAGAGGACTGCGCGCTGCGCAGCGATACCGAGCGTTGTCCCGTGCCAGCTGCGGTTCACTCGTTGGYGCTTTTCACGTACCCTTGCAGTGGCCTCTGTTCTAAAATTAGCACCACTTTGGATCTAAACAAGTACTCAGAGTAGTACCTTGAAAATATTATCTTTTGTGGTAAGACTTACGGCTGTTTCTCCTAAAGGTCCTTAGAGACACTTCTGTCTTTTTGTTTGTTTTGTGAACGTTCCCCTATTTCTTCTGGAAATACCAGCATCGGATTAAGCCCATCAGTAATACTAGCACTAGAATCAAACTTGTTTGCTGCCCATATCGCTCATGGCTGTCCAGGGTACATAATAATGTCCTTGTTTTTCATTTAGACTGCCTTTAAATTGAAAAGTTCTCTGCATGCAGCAAAGTCTGCCATTTTGTTCTTTGAGTCATTGTAGCAGATGTKGCTGGATTGATAATTTTGGGGCATTGTTTCAAGAGACTTCTTAATTTTTTGTTTTGCTCACCTAAAATAAACCACTTCAGCTTTGTCAAGTTAGTTGGGAGAATATTGTATATGACGTCTAATTGCTGATATGAGTGGCAGTAATTGTAGGGAGGCATTTCTAAAGACTCTCTGAAGGACACTCAACACGCTGGTGTTCTTTGAGAGGCCGTATGGTCTTCTCATTGCTCTGTGACCTGCCTTCTCTTATCAGCTCTTGTTGGATGCCCAGTGTGAAACTCATTGAGCCCCGTGGGGGTCTCAGCAAATCCAAAAGCTTCAAGCTCATCTCTGTAGTCTCGAGCAGGCAACTTATCCTGTATGTTTTCTGTGACTATATTAATTCACTTAACTGCCTTGTAAACAGCTTTGAGATCTTCAGCTGATAAACTGATAAACCCCTCCATAGGAGCGCTACATCCAGGGACAGTGCTGCTCTACACTGTCTCAAAGATAATTTGGTCTCAGGGACAGCCCAAGTCACTGAAAAAGCAATGTGCAGCTCTTCCGTGGTTGCTGCTGCTCTGCAGAGAGGTAGCCGTACCATCAGTCCCTGCCGTACAGCGCAGCAGCATCGCCGGATGCCCGGACGCCTGCGCTGCCGCGGGTCCGGAGGGCAGGTGGAGGCCGGGTGAGCAGATCTCGGTGTCATTGTTTGTTTCTCAAAGTGGCTACTGTCCGAGGCACAGCGCAGCTGCGCGTGGCGCACTTTCAGCCCAGATAAGGCCCTTTGGCAGAGATCCCTACACGTACAGGGCATACGTTGAGACAGAGCATTGCCGACTAAATCATTGCTGGAGAAGACAATAATTGTGTTGAAATAATGCCTTGCTTATGAAGGAATCCTCCAGCTGTGGGTACTTATTACGCCATCTGCCTTAAAATATTAATTGAACAATGACTTTGGCTCTGATACACAGTGATGTTACTGGTCTGCATACGTATTTGATTCAATCACAAGRGTCTTAGTTCAGTAGTTTGGCCCAAACCACTCCAAACTGACCCTTCAATGTAAGAGTCAATAATAAATAAGATGGAGCTCTTGTGTGCTGAAAAAAAATGTTAGTAAGAATGTTAAGGTATCTTAGGTTATTAAAAAATGAAAGAAGTCAATTGTGTTTCTTAGGGTTTATTTTTTGTTCTATTTGTATTTCTCTTCATTTGGACAATGGAAAATCTGAAGTCAGATTAACAGGCTTATAGCTGTGTTCTTAGGCCTGCTATGTTTGAAGGTTTCATGTCCTGGAGAGGAGTGTGATAATTTAAGAGCAGCTTGCTCCATTGGCCCTGGGGGAGTTGTTGATTTTATTTTGGGATAATGGTTTAGTGTGGAAACAGATCTTTTGGTTTTAGGGTTTGTAAATACTTTTGCCAGTTTGAATCTTTTTTCCAAATCTTGAATATTCTTCAAATGTTGACTTCTTACAGCACTGAGTAAAGAAAGAAACAGAACTAAACCAAGCTCAGATATTAAGAGTTAAAGACATTAAGACATTAAATTAATTGCTTTACTGAAAACAAATTAAGTATGACTTGCATGATCACTGTACAGTTGTAGATAGATACATTCTCTATATAAGATGTGTGGKTTTTTTTTTGTAAACTGGAACCTAAGCAAGCACCACCATTGTCAGCTTAATGGTGGTGTTGCTTTGTAGGCAGCAAATCTATGAATTGCAGCTTCACCTTTCACTGGACTCCAGCATTGAATTATTTACAAAGCAACTGAGTGGAACTGAATGGGTTGCTCTAGCCTGTGACTCTCTGTAGGCTTTCTCCGGAGTTTAAGAGATAACATTCTCCAAGCTAAGCAGCACCTCCAACTTCCGTAAATTTTATTTTTTTTCATGTTGCAGGAAGGAAAAAATCCAAATTTCAGACTTTCAAGAACTTCTTTGCCAAGAAGAAAAGGAAAGAGCCTCCAGCTCCCAGGGGTGAGAGTAATTTAAAACCCAGCCAGTCCAGCAGCGATGTCAGCATCTCTGTGCTCAACACCACAGCACTTCATTCACCGAAGGAGGCTGGGTAAGCTGGCAGGGAAGGAAAATAAATAAATAAAAGTGGACCTCTCCCCACGGTAGGATGAAAGCATGAGTTGGCCCCTTAAGAGCAACCTCTGTCCAAGTTTGTGCAAAACAAGCACTAATGTTGATGAAGGAATTTCAAGAATTTCCTCTTTCTTTTGCTATGGGCTTCAAAAGCCTGTATGGAGAGAAGGGGGAGGGCAGCTAGGAGCAGGGGTGACCCAACCTCTCAGTCTGTAAAACTGCAGATAGCCCAGATTGTTTTGATTGGTTTTAGTGTTTGAAATCTGTCCTGGCAGGTCTGACCGGCAGCAGCTTGGCAGGAAAGCAATGATTGAGTAGTCTTAACACAGAATACATGTGAAGTTGAGTTGCTGTTTTTTAGCGTAAGTGGTGCCCTCTGTCATGGCTGGGTTAAAGGGAAAGAAAGTGTTTATGGTGTATTCCCAGTATGAGATTGCTGCTTAGTTTAACTTTTTAATGTAGCCATTTAGGTATTGATAACAACAGAAGGCCTTTAGTTTTGTGCCAGGCACCCCAGAAGGACTGCACATATGAGGGAGGTTTGCAACTCATATGCAGAGCTTGCAGAAGGAGCCTTGCAAATCTCAAGGTGTGTCCAGAGCAATTCTCAGGTCCCTGAATGATGTTTGTTCAAAAACCTGTCTTTTTTTTAAAGTTAGGGTAATAAAAGCTGTTAGCTTGCCCTGCTAACATTGCTTCACTCATAACCTTAGACCATCAAGCTACAGCAGCAACAGCAACACTTCCATTGCGTATCTCTGACTGAATCTGAGGTGGGATGACCCTCTGAATGTAGTTATGTCTCATGCCAAGGGTGGGGGTATTATTTCTTAGCTAGGGAAACAGGCTGTCAGGGAGCAGTATCTGGCAGCCTCTAATTTGGCTGCTTTCCAGTCTTCTTGAGCCCCCCCTCCCACTCCCCCCTGTTAGCTACCCAGGCAGGTCTCTCGTTGGAATAGCTGAGGCCTCAGGTTGTTGTGGAGCTGTGGACTAACMGAGTGTGACAGTACACAGGCCACATCTTCGGGCTTGCAGTGGTTTGTTGGAGGGCATGTTGGATGGGTACGTCGGATGGGTACGTCACTGTGGTACTGAGCACGAATGGGGCGCTAGGGTAGGAGATGCTGAAATCAGCATTGCTGCCAAATGTGTTGTCTCATCAAATATGGCATTCGGTGTGACTGGACCCTATGTTTCTTCTGGTGGAGCAGGTTAAAGATGTTTCCTTCTCAAGGGTGCTTGTGTCTCCTTGCCCCACCTTTCACTACCCGCTCTGTTGTGTTTATATAACTGCATCATGGAAATGATCTGGATTTAGGGAAACAACAATCTTTTTATTTTGTTAGTTAGCATAGCACTAGCAGAGTGAGTGACCACACAACCGGTCCTTTGGGGCAAAGGGGAATTGTAGTGACTCAACAACCCAGTCCAAAAAGCTTATGAACCGCTGAGCTTACCCATCAGCCCATAGGAGGGATCTGGCATAAAATCATCTGTCTGCTCCAGAGGCAGTGTGGGTGAGAACTCTTTCTCTTGCCCTTAACCAAGTACTTCAAGTCCAATTGCTGTTTACCTCGGCACTATCCTCCAGTGATTATAAATTGTTTCACAAGACCAGAGACCAGGAAGTTAGTAAAACCCTTCTTGTTTTTCCCTTAGAGATAAGGTTGAATGGGCTATCAAAAAAAATCCAAGGGTATGTTTGTGTTATTTGAAAACCCCATCATGTCCAGACCCTGCATGGCATGAGCATGCTTTGTAAATACCTAGGGAGATTGAGCAAACTAATCCTTCGGAAGACCTGATCCTGGAAGCCAGTGGAAATATAACTTGTGAAGGTTTGTAGCACTGAGCTTTGTAATTCTTGGCATGTAGATTACCAGAACCAATCCTAGAACAATGCCGTTATTTGTTTGTTCTTGAGGCAGAAGCACTGATTTTCTTTCTTTTTCTTTAAAACCATGTAATCTTTTTAAATTTTAAATTTTTTGAATGCTAACCAGAGACCAAACCCCTAGATGTGCCGAATGCTCTTGTAACAGCCAAAGAGATGTGAAGGGAAGCAAAGGGTTGGCAGGGCTTCTTCAGAAGCCCAGATATCATGGGGCTGCAGGGAATCAATGGGTCTGGGTATCTGTGAAGGGGAAGGGGGAATTATTTACTGTTGCCTCTTTATCTTCAGAGGCATGAGTTTTGAACAGAAATGGAAAAATCTCCTTGATGACAAAATTAAAGCACATGCCGTAAGCTTCTTTTCTATATTATTAAATAGGTAAAAGAACTGACATAGGGGAGAATTCGGTACCAAAAAATCTTATTCTAGTTAAAAAGCTTTGAGCAGGAAAAACTGCTGGGTTGATATATAAATTGTCCTTGTCTTTGTAATGTACCCTTACTGCTCTTGCAGGCTATAGTTTTTTTTTGGGAGAACAGCTGCTTGAAGGAATTGTTTGAGTCAGAGGAAAAAAAGGTAAAACACTAGGAGAGGGAGTGGAGTCATAGCAATAAGAAGTGGAAGATAGCACAGGCCATGATGAGTTTAGGAGGGGCTTTATCGCTGGGTTTAGAATCCCATTATTTCCACTGTCACTGCAACTTGAGGGTTACTGCACATGGATGAATTGAGCATTTGTATAGGGAAATCAGTGTGGAAATACAGTGGCTGAAACATCTGGGGTTTTGGCTAACAGTGCATCTTTAGCCTCAACACAAATGTAAATACACTGCCTGAAATTACACATGAATGTATGTATGTATGTAGGAAACTCATCTGTGCTAAAGCTGCAATTAATTCTAAACTTAATCTGATTCTCTTTTTGCCACTGCCAGAAGAAAATACAGTAATTCTCTTGCAAATGTATATGATACATATGCAGGGAGAGAGAGCAAGAGAGAAAGAGGTCTTGTACTGACAGTGTCAAGACCAAGAAAACCTCAGCTCTTATTGCTAAAGACTTCCAAGTAAATGGAGTAAGGAAATCTCCAATTAAAAGGGTTAATACATGCTTATGCTAAAACCATTCTGTGCAGTAAGTAAAAGAAAATATGTGAACGAGTAGTGAACATAAATATTCATTACAGCAAATAAAAGTTAAATGACACTGTCTTTCTGAATGCAGTAAAATTATTTCCATGCTGTCTTGCCCATGTAGAGTGCCTTTCATGCTGGAAAGGACTCTTTAAAATCAAACACAGCAAAAGATGGGATGGCTCCATTCACTGTAATGATGAAATAAGGCATGTGTTTTCCAGTGTGTAGAACTACTACCCTGTAAAGTAACACAGGCATTAACTATTATGTATCATGGGAGCTCTGGCCTGTGCTGTGAGAGAAAGAGCTCAGATTGTCTTGAATGCAACATAAACATAGAGCAAAACTATTTTGCCCTACTGTGACACGTGGTGTAACTGTATACTGATTGACCACACTTTTGTGGCAAAAGGAGGGTTGGTCAATCAGACAAAGAAGATGTTGTCTCCAAAGATGTAAGGAAGGGAGATGCAGGAGGAAAAAAGTCATCTGTTTTTTTTTGTTTGTTTTTTTTACATGGTTTATTTCTTTTTTGGAAGTTCACTGTCTTCCAGGGTTTGCTTCCAAATTAAAGAGAGAATCTGAGGCTAGGCAAATAACAGACCTCGTCTATCTGGATTTCTTGCAGAAAAATGTTAGACTTACTAGGCTTTTCTTGCCAGAATTTCGTTCCTACTCCCCTGTTACCCTGAGTCAAACTTCTAGAGGCAATGAGCATTGCCTGCAAGGCAGCTGAGCCAAGGAATCCTTGTAACTTGTGGGTTACAAAGCTGGCAGCCAACAACAGGAAAGTATTCCCTTTTGTTTTCCAGTTAAGTGCTAGCATGAAATCCTGATATAAGCCATCCTTGTGGTCTTTTAGACAAAGCAATGTACAGATAGCGCCTGCCTATGCTGGTGCGACTTTGTGAATAAAGGAGTTGGAGTCTTCCCTGTAGTGCTCCCCAGTGCAGAATTTGCCCTGCACAACCTAACAGCCCAACCCCAGTCAATCTCAGTTGATTACAACTCAGTTAAGGACTATAACAGGAACTCATCTCCCTTGGACAGGGCTGAACACCCAGAGAGCGTAGAAGCGAGTCAGGAATATCTTACCTGGGTTCTCTGATTTGGCCAGGGATAGGCATGTAACTGTGACCTTGGACACTTGTCCTGTCTGCCTCTTTTTATGTGCTCGGAATCCAGCCATGTACTTTGTGATAAAGGTGGGCAAAACTCTGTTGCTGGACCTGAGAGGATTTGAATCAAGTTTGCRAATGTGTTGGAATTACATTTTCTGCCTGCATTTGCAAGAAGGGAAAAAGAAATTCACAATCTTTGGCAGGTGTGACCCTCATCAGGCTGCGGAGGTCACACCGTGAATGTCCCATGCTGGGTATATTGCTGCCAAAGGAGGGCATGGGATGCCTGTGGCCTTCCACTGTGCTGTAGGCATGTCTCACTGGGTGTTGCATTCAGTTAAATGACTTCAGTATCAGACCTAATCACTCTGGGCTCCCTTTATAGTCATAGAGATTGGCCTGCGTGTTATGCAGATATTGAGTCCATCCTAAAGCAGACACCTACATTAGATCGCCATCCTAAAAAGTGCTTCTTTCTCCTTTCTGAGTGTAAAGGGATCTGGCAGTGACTAGCTCAGACAACTAACCTGCAGAAATCTGAAGTTAAATGAGATGCATCTGACCCCGGCCTCTTTATGATCCCTCTGCCCAAGTGAAGTGGTGCAAGGAGGTATTGGAGGGCTGTATCTAGTGCATTGACCACTCTTCCTTCCATCCCAGGCCCAAAGGAAGCATGGGAAACAAAGCCTTGTCCCATGACAGCGTCTTCATTTTTGAATCTTCACCAGGAAGTGTGGCAGGTGACACATCATCTCAGGAAAACGTACCTGGAAGAGTGAAAACTTTACAGGTGAGAACGTCTTCCCTCGTTCATGCTGTTGCTTTATATTAGCTGTCTCCTAGAAAACTGTCCGTATTCCTTGTTTGATTCCTCTGCCATATGCCTTAAGACTGTGTTGACTGACATGTCTGAAGCCAGATTTATTGCTTTTGAATCTATTCTGCCTCTTGGAAGCCACACCTTTGAGCACTCCTGATGCTGTCAGCCTAGCCCAGGTCCCACAGTGTGTTTGTGACCTGTCTCCAGGAGTCCATGAACTAGATTCTTTCCTTAATAAAGTATGTCCTCTTCCATTGGGATTCCCATTCTTCACTTCATAGCTATTGGTTTTGGGTGAAGGCCATTTATTTATACCTCAATGTGTCCCTTCCATTGTTATTCTTTATAAAAACATTTCTTTTTTGCAATTCTGACTGTGATGTTTTCACAGTACATGCTAACATCAGGGGCTGTGTAAGTGTGTGGGATGACAGATATATCAGGGCATTCTTAGTGACAGCTTTATTTATATCATTATTCTTCTGATCCCTGCCCGCAGAGGATACTGTATTCTGCTAGGTCATTTCCTTCTTCCAAGGCACACATTGAACCCTCCATGACAGCTCCTTTATCAACTGTTGTTTATATAAATTGCATTCAAATAGCTGCCCAGCTCAGAGCACTGAGATAGAAGTTTAAGGTTTTTCCAGACACTGGAACAAACTGTTGATAAGGCAGCCAAAGGCTATTCAAATTCTTTCTTTGCTCCGTGTGAACTTCTTGTTGCAAAATACATTTGCATCACATGTTGAGTAATAGAAGATGCACAGAGGGACTTGTTCCCCCATAAAACTGCAGCATAGGCCAAGCTTCAGTTCAGGGTATTTTTTGCATAACAATAGGAGCAGCAGGAGAAATTATGTTTATACGTGACAGATTTTGTTGGGGAAAAAACCTTCTTTCCATGCTATCACCAGCCCCATGCACCCTCTCTTCAACCATGCAGCATCCTGCATGGTAACATAATACTGCCAGCACTATTTCCATAGTCATAAAAGACAACTTGACTCTTGTCAAATTAAAAGCAAAGTACTGATAAAGGCTGGTATTTTCTTAGCAATGTAAATTAACTTTACCAGTAGAATACAGACTGTAAATTTGGCAGTTTCTTCCAGAACACTTTGCTGTCTGCATTTAACAAATTTAATAAATCAAAGATGGGCAGTTGTGAAAAGAGAGGAAAGTAAAATTTACTTCCTGTATTTTCCTTTCTGTGAAGTGTGCAGATATGTTGTATGTCTTACTTGTTTTGACCATGTATTGCAATCTTTGTGCAGTTTGTCATCAGCCCTCCTTTTGTGGATTGTATTGCTGACGTTTCTTAGATTGCTGTGGGTAAGAGGCAAGAGAGCTGCTTGAATTGGGAGACTGGAGGATACAAGGCTGGCAGCATGTGACCTTGCTCCCTGTGTAGCTGTTAGAGCTGTAGGAACTACGTTCCAAAGCGAGTCTTGCTGAAAAAGAATGGCAGCTGTTGAAATCTAATTTGCAGAGATGTAAATAAATGCATTGCTTGAAGAGCAGCACAGAATTAGGCCTAGAATTTCCAAATCTGGTTTAATAAGCAAAGAATCAGAAAAAAACAGGTCTGCACAATTATCTTGGGAATATTCAGATGAGCTGTTTTTAGTTGAGGGACAAAGATTCTCTTCAGGCCTTGTCTATATTCCAGCTTTGACATAGCTGGAAAACTTAAGCCAAGACTTTTAGTAATGGTGTTTCCTGAGATGTGCATTTTTTTAGTTTGCGAGAACATCTGGCTGCTTGTGAGGTTGTAGACTTTGTTTTATTTTTCTAGGATCAGGGCCTGCCAGAGCATTTTTTATGCAATCTTGGAAAAGAATCTCCATAGTCCTTTTAAAACAGTCATTCCCGGCTGCCATTGTCATTCTTGTTGTAGACAGGACCAGGCTGTGATGCTGGGGAAAATTAATAAGCAATTTGTTGGGCTGGACCAGGAGTTGAATTAAATTGACTTTGTATAAGAGGTGGGACCCAGCTACTTGTGTGGGAGAGACCAGTGACAAGCTCAGTGTTTGGAAGGGTTTTATGAAGGAGAGCTGTCCATGTAAACTTGGGGTTGGGAACTGCTGACTGGCAATACTTTGTGGGACAATTTGGGCACCCTGGTACATGTAATTATTTAAAAAATGTTTAAATTTGAAATAATTTTTAAAGTTTTAAATTCAAACTAAGTTAAACTGGTGTAATTTTTTCTGGGATGGTGAAATTTCTGCCTTTGGTAACTTCCTGAATAAAACTGGTTTTATTTTAGTTTTACACAGAAGCCAGCTCTAGTGATAGGTTCTTGATGAATGTAATTAAATAAAATGTTATTAGTGGCTGTTTTCTGTAGATGACCTGTTCCTTCATATACTTCTTTTTAACAAGAGATTCTGTGTGGTTAATTGGAGTAACTGGGTAAAGGTGTCCAAAATGTCCCCTGCAAGTACAGTAATGCCATTGAAAGACAGTATTTTAAATTTCTTTTCAACTACAGCTTCAGTTGCAGCAGAACATCAGGCTTGGATCGCCTCCTCTTGTTATAACCGGAAGGAAATTGGAAGATGCAGGTGCTGTTTCTGAAGATGATGGATTACCTAGAAGCCCTCCTGATATTTCAAGCCTTCATGAAGTTCTGACAGATTCACCAAGCAAGGTACAAGCATCACATCACTTTAGTGAACTCCTGCACAGAGAGGAGAATTTGTTTGGAGTGGGGGGGAGATCTTTCTCTTTGCTTGTCATAAAACCTCTGCACTCACTAAGATGTGTTTTAATGACATTTTCACTCAGTTTCCTATATGCAAGCCTGCCGTACTCTGACATGATGTTTGTGTAGAATTCTGCTAGAGTTACCCATTTCAGATAAACATTTGTCAACAATAATGAGCATAATTCTTTGGTTCAATGAAGTCTGTTTCCACTAATGAACTGTCTTCAGGTTTAAAAACTTCTAGAAGTCTGTCAGGCACTGGTGAGGATCAGTTAGAACTAGAATGAATTACCGAGGTGAATTGTGTACTCATCACTGTGAGAGTTACATAGGAACTGGCCTTACAAAAACCCCTTCTGAGCAGTGTTTTCTATGGCTTTATGTAGTACTGTGCTGGGGCAGTTGTGACCTCTCTCATTAGGGGAAGAGGAGAAGGAGGAGGAAGGTCAGTTGTCATGGCAACTCTGAGTGCCTTTGGTCAAGTTAGTCTCAGCAGGTAGGTCCATATGGCAGAAGGCACAAAAACTGAAGTATTCAGGGGTGAATGTGGTGTTACTGTGACTATATTGCTTTCAGTCCCAGAACAAGCTGAGGTACCTGCACTGCACAGACGAACTTCCCATGTCTTCCAGCTCCAAAGTGGAGAGGCTGGCAGTTTCCTACACCCATAAAAGCAGAAGAGATTTAGTGTGTTTTAAAGCTAGTGAAGAAAACAAAAATAGTGGGGACTGTAAGAGTATCTGAAACAATTATTCTTTTTAGAATGAAATAGCTCTGAACCAGGGTGATTTTAGTTGAATCAACAGGAAAGTGACAGTCCTATGTGTATGATGAAAACGGGTCCTGATGGCACTCAAAGAGGGGTTACGGGTTATGCTCTTGCTTAAGAATTGCCTTCTGACAGCAAATGCATGATTTGGGACTTAAGTATGTGAGCATTTGTAAATTTGAATATCTTAAAACAACAAGCTAAAATAACTTAAAAAAATATATTGGCTCAATTCCCCATTAAAGTATGTTGCCCTGTTGTATATATATCCAGCATAGTGTTTTTGTTCTTTGTAGTCAACCTTTGTGGCGTATCTCATAGCAGGATAAAGCTCCCCTTTTCTATGTTTGATCCCAGTGAAGGAATGAAACCTACTCTGTGAGGTAGGGGCTTTGCAGTGACCCTTCCTTTATCTTTCCTCTTGTATTTTCTCATAATTATCACTGTATATTCAGTCCCAGATGATGCTGTGTGTTGCTTCCCTTGACTTACCCTCTTCCTTATTTTATCCCACAGTCCTCCAACCTTGTTCAGCGTCATAGCTCTTTGAGTTTAGGCGGAACAGACAGTGAAGATGAACAGGTAAATAGCTATTCTTCCTCCTAATAAAATTTCCTGAGACAGCATGTGTGGTGTCTGTATAGAGCCAGTACAGTACTCTTTTAGCTATTCTGAGTAGAATATATCCTAGCAAACAGTTCATGAACAGTCCATAGTAGATGCAGGGATACTTGAAATGTACCTCTCATAGAATTTTGAATAAGAACCCAATAAATAACTGAAACCTGTTCGTGGGTAACATAAAGGGAGGCAGAACTCTATAGGTAAGTGCTTTGTGTGAGCAGCRTAGCCAGCTCTGTAATGCAGTATGACTCTGTAAAGTTACGCAACCGAAAATTGGACACAGTGTCGCAGACCTACAAGGTAGTAGGACACAGTTACAGCAAAGCAGTTCACTTCCTCTTCCACACCCCAGGACCTAAATGCCCAACAGTGGTTACAGCTTAATAGTACCTACCTATCAGCAGTGGCTGCTGAGCAATGCCCTGCTTCGCTCTC
Organism: Apteryx rowi; assembly: GCF_003343035.1. Taxonomy (NCBI): domain Eukaryota; kingdom Metazoa; phylum Chordata; class Aves; order Apterygiformes; family Apterygidae; genus Apteryx; species Apteryx rowi. The sequence continues at coordinate 884,880 of NW_020448019.1, read as the reverse complement.
ATCACTGGAACTAATTGCAGGATCAGCCCTTCCCAGCACCAGGTATTCCACAAGCAAAGAGCTTGGGTTAATTTGCAGTTTGCTTTGGATTATAAGAGATCCTCAGAGGCAGCAGGTCTTGCTGTCAGTCCAACAGTCTATTCCCTGACCAAGCTGGAACAGTTAACAGAGGTGATGCTTTTTGGAGAAGAGCCTAGGAGACCTTTCATCTTGACTATCCCTGGTGCATGGACCCGAGCTGAGTTCCTGTCCACCTCACACTTTCAAGGCTGACCTGTGAGATTTGCTTTTATTGTGCCCCTCTCCAGCATTGATATAATGTCTGAGAGACTCATCAGACCACAGCTATGCCAATGGGGACCTCAAATGTCAGTGCCAAAGGCAGCCACCGCTCTGACAAAGCTGGTTCAACTCAAGGGATAGCCCTTGCCATTGTATGAGTGATCTAATCTGCCATTTAGCTGAGAAGTGGAAATGTTATGGGTCCAGAACAGCTGCGGGTCATTTTGTCCTAAGCTTTACTGTCCTCCATACAGCTTCCCTGTCTGAGAAGCTCACCAGAGAGAGGACAAATTAACCCTTTGTGAAGCAGGGAGGAGCCCACAAATAAAAGGAGAGGGGGTAGCAGGGTACCTAGGTTATTCCCTCCTGATAACGACAGCCTTAAGCAGCCGGGGCAGCATCCTGAGGGTCAAGCTCTTAGTGCCAACTGCTCTGCTGAGGAAGCTTTTCCTTCCACTCCCTCCTTGGCCAGCCTTTGAGAAGTGAGAGAGCAGCCTTTGGGCAAGACCAGCTCAGCTTTCCTATGGTTGAGGTCAGGCGCTCTCCTGCTCAGTCATCCCTAGCTCAGTTGCTTTCGGGGTAGAAAGATAAAGTAGTATATTCCTTCTCCTAGTAGACAGTGAGTCAGACAGCTTTAGAGGCCTAAGTGATTTAGGTAATTCATTGGTAGGTAATTCATTTAGGTAATTTCATTGTCATTATTTTTTAATAACCTCATTATATGTATTTTATCATTAGTTCAACTTACATTTTATTAAGTCATCTCCCATTGTATATTTTGAGTGAAATACTCCATTTTACAAACCTGCATGCTGGTTGTTCCTTACAATATAAAACAGCCCTTTTCTTTCCAGTTCTGAAGTCTTTGAGCTCTTTCTGTCTTATGTTCTTGTCTCCTATAAGAAAGAAAAGGAAGGACAGGAGGAAAATTTCTTTCTATTCCATGTTGCACATAACTCCTCTACTTAAAAGCTCTTCCTTGTTCTCCCCAGCTCACTAGGAATCTGGCTAGCCTCTCTACAGTATGACATTTGTTCCTTTACCCAAATGTTTTTCTTAGTCAGCAGATTGGCTTAGTGGAAATCTTGCCAATGTGTTTATCTAAAATAAAAAAGCTTTTCCTAAATAATCATTTTTGCAATAACATTTGTAACTATTTGTGTAATACCAGTATTCCAACTAGCAGAATRTGGGTTGTTAAACTGAATAACCTCATTCCAAAATATGAAGAAAATGGTGAAGAGCACCAAGAAATCTACACCAGTTGTTCTATTTAACAATGCTGTTTGTTAAGTAAACGAAAAAGTGGATTTAATTGTAAGAGTTACACACAGTGTAGTGGTTTACTTTTTACCAGTGCACTGATATTGCTGCAGATGATAGTAACTTGATGTCTTTGCCCTGTGCTGCTTTTCTAAGTTTTCCAAGAGCTTCATGCTGCTGTTGCSTCTGTGGGAAGCCCTGATGTGTCACCCACGATAATTCTCAATGCTTTCCACATTTATAAATGCACGGTTTCTGATTGATCGAAAAATAAATGTGAGGCTGTCACTCAAAGATAGTAGCAAGTGACTTTACAGAGACACTAACAAGCATTATGCTACCTTTGCCAGATAGCATTTACCAAAGTCTAGCTTCCTTGTTGGCATCTTCAACACAGACTGATTAAAAGCGAAGCAGAGTCTCATCTTGTGAGGCTGAAGAAAGTTTCTTGGCACAAACACGCTTTAGGAAATGTCCCTCTTAGCTGCATCATTTTCCAGTGCAGACTCCTGTAACTGCACAATAACCAGCTAACCCCAAATTTACCTTACATTCAATCACCAGTATGGAGAGCCTGTCTCTGCATCACTGTCTTTGAGAGAAGATATCAATTCTCAGTCAGAGCTGAGAGAGAAAAATTTCCTGAATCCTCAGTGGAGAGGGGAATGTTCTCCATTAAGGGAAAATTCTCCTTTAATGTTCATTTAATAACAGGTTTACTATCACCAAGGAGCAGATCTTCAGCTGGTGTACAATGCTATAGCTCAAACCTTAAACTCTCCTAGCTTTAATGAAAGCCGTAGGCTGTAAAAGACTGGATGGTCTCACAGGATTAAAATAAGCAAGAACTATGAAACCTACATATAAAGTAGAAATGCAAAGTTCGTGCAGGTGGTACTAGTTCAGATAGCTTGTAAAATCAGGTACTGTTATACAAGCAAACATAACAGCTGATTTTGCCATCTATATATGTCAGTGGCTCAGATACTATCTTCAGGTGCTTTTTATATTAAATAAGTACAACTGTAATTTTAAAATTGGAAAGCAGAGGAACCTGTATATAGAAATGAGTAACAGTGATGTTATTTTTGTAAGTTCTAGTGATTGTAGAATTTTGTAGAATTTAGTTAGCTTAGTTTTGTAGAATTATAGTTAGCTTATTTACTAAACATGCTCTTCTTTCTTCTCATGAAAAAATTACATACTGTGAAAAAGAGATCTGTATCTGGCCTAATACATTCTGTTGCGATTTATTTCTGATCTAGGAACTTAAAATAATCAATAGAGCATAATGAAATTAATTTTTGGTTTTCTTAAACACAAAGCAATATACCTAGACAATTTTTGTAGAACAGATGGGAAGACACTTTTGTTATCTTTAAAACTTCATCAGTATATATATATTTTAAACTCTATGTTATATCTTAACCTTAAACAAAGCCAAAATCTGAATACAAAGCACATTTAAACAGCTATGTTTCACCTGGTTTTATGGCCAAAACCATGAAAAATAGCAAATATGTTGTGTTGAATGAAGCTTGTTTGACATGTCTGTATAATTTTGCAAATGTTCCAGCAAGTCTGGTCTACATTTCAAACCAGTAACAAAACCAGTCAAACTGCATGTTTAGGGGTTTCTCTTCAAACATTTTTGCCAACTCTTTATTTTGATAGTGTAATCTAAGACTATAGCTGTTTGATTCCCCAGAGTAGCATGGCTGTAAGGGTGAGATCCACATCACTTTGCTTAAAAGATGGTTCTGGGCTACTTGTTGGAGAGAAGCATTGATTTTTCTGGGAGAGTGTGTATTCAAAGAGCAAAGAGGCTATGGTAACTTTCTTAGAAACAGAACTAATGAGAAACAAATACCCATCCTGCTTTTGTGGCTTTTTAATAACTCATTCCTGCAATGTGTCTCATTATCAGGATGAAAAGGCAGTTACAAAAACTGCACCAGTGTCTCCTGCTGGTGCACACATATATTGCAAATGGCTTTTCAGATAAGAACTGGGAAGGACAGATGAGGCTGTTACTATGGGAGAGGAAGAGCCAGACATTTCCCACTTCTGTGTAACATACAGCTAAACACACCAAATGGAGTTGAAGGCTATGCAGAGGTGACATTAGACATGACTGTTAAAAGTGAGGATTTTATGTCAAAAAATATAGCCATTCCAGGCTTCTGAAATGGAATGAGCTAGCAAAGGAAACCCATTTCAGAGGTGTGGGGAAGCCAAGCAAAATGAATAGTGATGTGTTTTTGTTTTACAGATAACTTCTGGAGATTCCTCTAGGCCCATCAGTCCTTCGTCCTCTGCTGCTCTTGGGGCCCCAGGCTCACGAGGCCGCAGCTTCCTTCCCGTTGACTTCACCGTCCCTGCCAGTCCCCTCGGCTGCCTGGACACCTCAGCAGCCAGGCACAGGATTGCCATAAACCCCCGGAAACAGAAAGGCTTTGCCAACAAGAACCAGCAAACCCAGGTAAGTCTCTTCTGGAAAAGAATCACTGTGATTTTTTTTAATTTAAAATATTTCTTTGTCCACTTTTCTTCCTTCTCCACATTTCTTTCTGTATGTCACCCTCTGCATGAAAATCTTCCCTTCAGTTAGAAGTGCCTTGGATGAATTCCTGCACTTTGGGAGGGAGGAAGGGAGGAAAACTCAGGATGAGTGAAATATAGAAAGAGGCTTTCTTAGAAGTTTGGGCCCTACAGCATCTTTGCTGGATATTCTTTGTGCTGCAGCTGATGTAACAACTACAGTGCTGAAGGAGAAAAGCTAATTGTGGAGTGGCAATCCCAGTTACCAGAAGTGATGATAATGTGTCTGGCTTGCTTTGTTCTGTGTGGCCAGGTAACTTGGGTGGTGCCTTAAAAACATGCTCATTCCTTCAAAATATATAAATTCCAGAATGTTTCAGAGATTCAAGAGAGATCAGTGGGCTGCCTTTGATATTTTAAAACATGGGTGATTTCTAAGTTCTTAATTGGAATAGCGCTTTACCCACAGTGTTGGTAAATTCCAGTATGGGTTTTTTATGTCTGCATGTTTTGTGTATTCATAAACGTGTGTGTGTGTGTATAAAATACAAGTTTTGTGCATAATTCTTTAATTAAAACATCTTACTGCAACATATTAGGTGGACCAGCTGGAAAATGAAGCATGTCTTCCTGCAGCTCCAGAAAAGAAGGGAAATTCAACAGAATTTCTTGAGAGTGACCAGCATAAAAGTGATTGGGAAGGTAATGCAGACCTATGAATTGCTAAGTTGGTTGCTTGAACTCTTCTGCACATGGCTGACAGTGAAAAACCTATCAGTCTGGGCACCTTTTTTGGTTTTATATCATAAACCCATTCCTGGCTGCTAAAGTGTGATGAGGAAAAAGTCATGTGCTCCAGTCAACACGGTGGTGCTGGAATGGTGAACTTCGGGGGCAGCATTAAAAAAGAAATTAGGTGAAGGTAGTATTTTCAGAAGTACTTATGCTACAGAGGCAGCTAGATCTCACTGACTGGGGTCAGAGTTCCTTGAAACTCAGAAAATGTTTAACTCTTCAGCATTGCATCTGTTAAGTGTGTAATTTCACTTTAGTTGGCCTGTGTTTGCTATATCTTCCATTGCTACCTCCCCTTCTTATTATTTGAATAATAGCTAGTTGTCAGTAGTAAAACAATTGTAATTGTGAATTCTAAGAACAACTGAAATTTCTCCAAAATGGCATGCAGGGTTTTATCTTTAGCATTGTATTATATGGTAAAGGTACAGTATAGTGGGAATGCTGGCACTTTGTGGTCAAGGCAGACTCGGGACCTGGCGCTCTGAGATATTAAGTGTCTCAAACCCAGGGGATTAGTGTCTGCTATTTGTATATGAAGCAACTGGGCACTGAGGGCTCCTACTGTTTCAGAGGAGTGAGTGACAAATGGAGCACACAAATATCATCTTTCTGGTAGTTGGGCATCTATGGCTCATTCATAAAGGGTTTTGAGATGTGCTGATGGAAAGATCCGTATAAGATTTGTGTAGTATTATCTGTGATTCCCAATGCATTTAACATGGACTGTGAGTTCAGTGTTGAAGGGTACAGTTCCTCAGGCCAGGCTCCATCAAAAAACAAGAAATGCCATTTTGGATATCACAGACCTGAGACTGCCCTTGATTGTATCAGTTATGACTGTCATTTGCTGTTGTACTTCTATCCTGAATTTCCCAGCGAGAAATCTCTGCAGCTCAGTGGGTCCCAGGTGCCTAGAGAGGGTTAGGTTTACTGTACATGCACTGTATGGTTGAGATAGCGTAAACCCACTCCCCAGAGGAGATGCTGGTCTGACTCTGCATACGCAAATCACCTGTACCACAGTAGTCCTTTGGGCTGCTTCACAAACACTTCAGACTTACTGTGTGTGGACACATCTCAGCTGTCCAGATGTTCAGCAGCCCTGAAAATGATTTGATACCAGCTCAGCAGGCAACTGATCAACTGTTTTGATGCAAGTTCAGCAGACAACAACATTCAGTCATTCCCAGGCTTAGGTATATTCAAACTACAAAGTATTAGTCTCCTCAGCTGGGCAGACCAATTCCAAATATACTTTTAACAGCCTTGTAATGGCAGCCAAATAGGGGTAACTCATGCTAAATGACTGCTCTGTCTGGAATGAATTACTGATATGGGTGGTCCTTGAGCTGTAACCTTAAAGTGCACACTTCTCTTCTGTTTAATATAGGCTTATCAGCCCAGACAGAATATGGTGCAAGGGGAAGCGGTTCTAAGGAGACACCAGCTGTAACAAGTCCCACTGACGCTGCCCTTGACTTTCGCAATTCCACACCTGTGGCAGAAGACTTCTGTGCTTTGTTGCAAGAGAATGCATGCCTTCCAGACACGGACCATCAGAATAAAGCAGCTTCTCCAGTGTACGTGGAGGAACACCACAGGGCAGAGGTGCCGTACTGTTTGGGAGAATCTGCTGGTGAATTGAAATTACATCAGGAAAATACCAATACTGAAGTGTCTGCACTTCCCAAATCTCAACAAATTAAAGCAGAAGCTGTTTTGTTACCAGACATACTAACAGATGACTTGTTTAGCAATGGCATGGAAACACAAGACATAAATATATTGGCAGCTGTTGCACAAAGGTCGTCAGCAAAATCTGTGGACCAAAAGGACCAAGATTGGGAAAAGGGGGATCCACCGTTTACTGGCAAAGTAGAGGCTTGCCTGGGTGCTAGTGAAAATCAGTCCATCCACTCCGTCTCAGATCCTGTGCTGAGCATTTCACAGGTTGGTCTAGCCAATTCAGGGTCTTGTTTTGACATCAAGGCAGTGGCTGTTTTGAATCCTGAAGACAGGTCAGGAACAAGAAATGATAAAGAAACTTGTGAAATTATGGAATTTCAGTCATCCAAAGGCAATGCAGAAACCAAACCAGATGCTGCTGCATCTGTCTTGGAAGCAGATTGCGTGCTGCCCCCCAGTAAATTGGATGTATGTTTCAAAGCAGAAATACCTTGTCCTGTTTCGAAGGGTAATGAAGGCAGTCAACAAACCAGCACACCATACACCTTTGAAAAACTTTCCATTGGATGTCTTGCCTCCTCAAGTTTGTCTGGCTTGAAGAGTAATATCTCTTCTAATGATGACAATAAAGAGTACCAGTTAAACAGTACAGCTTCTCACACAAGAACAGTGAGAGAGAGCCAATCTTTGGAAGAAAATATAAAAACGCCACTAAAGACTGCTGCCGCTAAACCAGTTAGATTTACCATTGCACCAGCATGGCAAAGATCTCTCTCAGGGGGTTCAAATTCAAAGGAAGATTCTTATAGCAGAAGTTCCCCAAGCTCCCCTGTAAGACCAGAGTTGTTTGAAGGAACAACGAAAGAGCACACACATTTTGATGCTGTCATACAGGAGTCTGCAAAAAACAACTCCAATAGATTTGATCGAGATAGTAAAGACAGTGACTTGCATTTGAATTCTTCCATGGAGTGGGCTGACCACGAAGCACAAAATGTTGAAAACCCATTTGGGGTCAGACTAAGGAGAACATCTTCATTACTGAAGTACCAGAGTGAAAGCCGTGCTGAGATTCCAAAACTAATCCCCTCGGCTGCTCCCACTGTTTCTTCTGTTTCAGTCAATGAGGATCAGAAATCAGTTGGCCCTGGGAAGCCATCTCCAGGCCTTCCTGTTAGCACAAAATCATTTGTTAAAAAATCAGATCTCCTAGAAGACAAAAATCCTCCCAAGACAAAATCTGAAGAAGTGGCAAAGAAGCAAAATGGTAGTAAACCTTCAGGTATTTACACACTGTTTTTATCCAAACATTGTAGAAAACAGTCGCCTTCTGAGACCCTTGACAGAGTGGCAAACAAAAGATAGGACCAAATTCAGCCTTGAGTTCATCAGCACTGTAATTTAATTGGCTTGATAATTTGGCCAGTCAAGAGAATTCTTGGTTTATCTTAATGAGGGGTGTATTCCAGCAAGAATAACAACAGAATAATAGCTTGAGGGCATCTGAAATGTTTTTGGTATGACCTACTTCTACATACAGCTAGAGGTTTTACATCGCTTTTTAAAACTTGCTGCTGTTTTGTAGTTAATTTTTCAGATTGTGACAGCTGAAAATTTAACTAGGAATTGTATTAGGTGTGATTTTTTTTCTCCAGTCACTTCGTTTAAAATACTTGAAAAGTGGAAAGGTGGCCTGTATTTTACTGCCTACATGAAAAAATAATGGTTATCATACTCATTTAATCTGCAATGTAAGGATGTTTCAAAGGCAAAATCCGGTTCACAATGGTCTCAGTGGGAGTTCTGCCATTGACTAAAAGGGAAGCATGGTCAGGTCAAAAACTCCAGAATAAACAGAAAAAAAGTTATTGCCAAGGACAGAATCATCAGGAAAGGTGATTTTATCTCCATGCTGTTCAAAGGGTATTACAGATGCTGAAGGATTTAAAACACAAACACTAGCTTTAGACTGACTTGACCTAAATCCCTTCTTCACTTCAGAAATGCTTTTTTTATAGAAAAAGTCTCCTCTCCACATTTGGAAACTGCTTCCTCTGAACCAGCTTGGGTCTCCATGGCAAAACTAAAACAAAAGGGTTTCCAGGGCCACCCTCTTGCCAAAGAACATAAAGCTGAAGACAAAGCTTTGACCAAAGTGGATCGAGAGGAGGTAGAGTATAGACTGATGTTGCATGGATGTGAATCCTGCRCCAGCTTGCCTGGGCACTTGTGCAAACTGCTCAATATGACATTCACGGCAGGCAGGTTGTTAGCACTACTCATAGACAAATTTTCAGGACTGGGCTCTAAAATGTATTGTAGCAGACAGCTGATGCAAATGAATTAACAAACATGTGACTATGCTGTGCAAATCAGTCATTAATTTCAGAGCTGGATCCTTCTACATGTTCCCTTGCACTGTTCAGAGCTGAGCCTTCTCAGAGCTTGACTGGTGCCCAGCACATGTTCAGGCAGCCTGAGACCTGCTGTGAGTTGCAGTAGCTTCCCCAGGATTGGTGACCTACAGACAGCATAAAGTGCACTGCCCCAGAGACTGTACCAACAGTTTGGGTTTTCCATTGGCTTTTGCATAGCTTTCCTGTGCAGCTTGGGCAAGCCCTTCAGTTTCCCCATCTGCGAGACAGAGAGGATAACCTGCCTGCATGTGCAGTAACCCTGTTTTTATAACAGCTGTCGTCTTTCTTCCCCTCTCCCTCCCTCCCGCAGGCTGTTCCCAGCCATCCTTTACTGGCTTTTGGTGCGTTCCTACAGTCAGGTTTGGAGGTGCTGCCAGGACTCTGAGGGCAAACTTTCTGAGTTCAAGTGGCTGGTGGGTTCCTCATTTGCATTCCTTTCTCCTCTTCCCCCTCTTGTAGCAAGCTAGTGAGAGCGTATTGAGGAAGAGCACGCCTCCCAGCTTGAGCTCTCAGGAAAAGAAACTGCAAATGAAGACCAGTGTGTCTGCTGCAGCAGGTATTCTCTTTCATCTACGTCTTTGTGTAGTGGCTACAATTTTCACCAGTAAGTGGTGAAGGTGGTGGGTAGCAGGKGGGCAGATTGCTACCTTTTTGGTAATGAGCACACTTTATATAAGGCCTGTTCAGACAATGGTTTGCATATAAGGCAGTGCACTGCCTTGCTTGCTTGCCAGAGAAGGCTAATGAAGAACTTTATCTCTACTGTCAGTTCATGAAGGAGCATATAAACAGTATGGTGATTTACTATTGGCAGAGGTCAGTACTAAAGAGTATTTTCCAGGGAGCAGTTGAAGTTGGGAAGTGTCCAGAAGAAAGCAGCAAAAAAGGTCAGGTCTTCTAGACCTGCAGTCAGCCAGGAAGTACTGATGGGAGTGGAGTTGTTTAGTCTAGAGAAGAAGACTTAATTTGCTGCAAAGAGGAAGAGACTAGTCTTTATGCCTGCTGTGGGCTTAAAATGTGTCAGGGGAGGTTTCGCTTAGACATTAGGAGAAACTTTCTAACAATAAGGGTGGTGAAGTGCGGCACAGATTGCTCATAGAAGGTGTGCAGTTTCCATTGCTGGATGTTTTTGAGAAGAGCTTAGTTGAACATGCATCAAGAATAATTCAGGTAGAGTCAGTTCCACCCTTGGGTGAGCAGAGAGATTGGATGGCCCCTCTCCTGCCCTGTTCTCTGTGACTGTAAGAAGGATGCAGGGGAAGAGTGTGACTCAGACATCGTGACTCACGTACCTCTTTGCAGGCTACTGCTGGGCTGCAGCTTATCCTTCCCTGCATACTCAGTGTGGTGCCAAACCTCAGAGACATGCTCCAGCGAGGTACAGATAAGCCAGTTCTTCAGCTGTAAAAGCATATTGTGCTAGCTGAAAGCTATTGATTTCAGATGCTCCCTAAGAACATAAGAAATGCTCCACTGTGTCAGAGCAGTGGCTTATCTGATCCAGGTTTCTGTCTCTGACACTGGTGGTAAGAGATGCTGTCTAGAGAGAGCACATGCATCTGATCACTTTCTGCAGTCCTTTTTCCTTATAATCCACCAGCATCCAGAATTGTTGTATTAGGGATGTTAGGGGGTACATCCCTGCCTGCTCCCTGTAGTATCTGTTTATAGACCTGTTGTCTCATCCCTTTTTGAACCTACAGGTACTATGAAATAAACCTCCTCCCCTTACTACAGATAGCTGACCAGCTGAGAATGTGCATCACCAGACAGATTCTGATGTCAGCTGCCAGCCTGACTGTGGGTGTGTGTGATTAAAATACAATTAAAAAAAAACCAGTTCTGTTACAGGCCAGCTTCATATTAGGGCTTCAGGTGCAAAGTGAAGGATGAAAAATAAACAGGCCAAAATTTCTGTGTGGATTAGAAGGAGGTTTTCCTTTGGAAGGCTGGCACAAACAGGTTGCACTTCTGTGTGTTGAATCATCTAAACCTTGGAGGCCAAGCAGCCTCCAGTGGAAATCCAAAGTGGAGTTGTGTACTGCAGGGACATTTGGCTTTGCACCGCTACTCATTTACTAGAACTCATACCACTTGTGAGCCTTGCAGCAATATTGAAAAATTTTCTGCATCACCTCTTCCCAAGAACTGGCCTAGTTTCCTGACATCCAGTGACTGTTTCCTCCCCTCCAGGGATAGAATTTACAGGGATATTCTAGTCTTCCACCCTTTGAATATCGCCAAGAGCTCTGACCAGTGCTGATGTTTAAGGAAATCACCACTCTTCAACTGCTCAGAAAACCATGCTCTGTTGCTAATGGAGCATTCAGCACTGTCAGTACATGGACAGGAAAGCAGGAATCACAAATGTAAACTCTTCTCCTCTCTGATTTTGTTCCTATTAGTGCAGACAGAAATTTGTCTGGGTGAAGGTGCTGGTGGTGAAAAGGATGTAGGTTTACTATCCAGAGGAGTTGTTAATCTGGATCTTGTTTTTTGGTTTATGTGAACTGTCAGCAGTTTTCTTCTCCCTTGAGGTATGGTTGAGGTTTTGTGTGKGATGCACACATCCTGCACACAGCAGCAAGAGGAAGGACAGCCCAAGGTCAGCTAAGTTTGGAAGAGTATTTCAAGAAATCACATCCTTACTTTACTGAGTGTGACTGTTTTGTTATTGCTGCATAGCAGCCCACGTTATAACCAAGGGGAGATTACTTAGCTTGTCTCTTCTCTTTCTCTCATTTCACCCTAAGCATGGTGAGGCTTGTCCCAAAGCCTGTCTTCCCTAAAATTTGCATGTGCCTCCACTTTTGTTTTTTGTTTTACCCTGAGCTGTTGAATGCATGCAAAAGGGTTTGAGACTCACTTTTGCTTATTACAAAGAAGAAAGTCTCCCAAACTGTGCAAATCCATTTCCAAAATCAGATTTTCAATAAGACATAAGTTCACTTCTGAAAATTGTATTGTGTATGAGGAGCTGCAGCCTTTTCTTACTGGATAATATACTTCTTCCAGTAGTCCTAAGGATAGCTTGCACCCTGCAAGAACTACCAGTGAGCCAGGATTGTAAAAAAGACCAGAGACCTCCTGAGTGAAGGTAGGAACTTCTGCAGTTTTGCCCAGGGGTGTGACTAGCAAAGCTGATGGGCAGTTTTCATTAATTTAAATTCAAGCAGGATCAAAGTTCATGAATTTAACATTGCTTATGTCCTCACGTGGCCTCTCTTCTTGTGCTGGAGCACAGCAGCCTCATCTTGTCTGCCACATACCTCACACAGACTAATCAAGTACGAGAAAATGTTTGGGTTTTTCCCAGGCTCTGACTTATACATGGAGATATAATACTGCCTGGGTTGGAATGGAGGGAGAGGATGCACAGCATTGACAGACTTGTGAACTGTGTCTCAAGAGATGAGAGCTGCATCTGTTCAGAGCTGCATTCTGCAAAGCCCCATCGCAGGCAGTCTTTCTGAAGACATCAAGCCTGAAAATCTTCGAGCAAGATGGATGGAGGAGGCCTTTTCTAAATGGTAGCTTGAAGCCATACTAGCAATGTTATCTGTGTTCCTCCTTCCTTTCTGAGGATGACAGGCTTGTGTTAGGCTGCATGAAAACATCTAGCCCCACAAGCATCCCACCTTCTTGGTTTACAGATCCAAGAACATAAAGCATTGATTTGGCCTTGTGTTTAATAGTGTTGCTGGAGTAGGAATATTTGTGCTGGCAGCAAAGACTGAAAAATAAATCTTTAGACTTCTCAGTGTTGAAAAACATACACCAGTTAATTTAACCCCACAGTGAGCCTTACCCTGCAGATACTCAGTTTTCATTTTCCTGCATGCTTAGGAGTCTCATTTCTAGATCTTCTTGCACTCATAGAGCAGAATAAGCCTGTGGAACTCCTTGCTGTGCACTGTCATGGCAGCTAAGAGTTTGTAAGAAAAGGAGAAAAGAAGGAAAGAAGTTAGCCAAGAATATGAATAGCAAGAATATCTGGAGCTATAATCTCCACACATTTGAAGAATTTGGAAGAACTTCATGTATCAGGAATTAGATACTTGCTTATTTCTTGGGCCTCAAGAGAAGATTCCTTTAAGGGCAGATTATTCACTGACAGCTTAGAATCAACTTTTCAATTGCAATAGTTAGTCCTAGCCATTGTTGCAGCTGGACCAGCTAGTGCTAGCCATACCCAAATTAGCAATTCCTCTGACTTTTATTTTTGAGTCACAGACGTTCTGGGCTGTAAAATGATTGCTTGAGAGAGAGGGAAAAATTACTGGCAGAAATTGAGTTTTAACTGTTTAGCCTTCTGCTGAATGATGGATATCTTCTTGTTGGCAGGTAAAGTTGGACCTATTGCTCAGGAAGCATCTGTGATTCCTGCTATTGAAAAGGAAACAAGACACTCCTCTAACCTGCCAATGACATCATGCAGCCCTGCTGAACCACCATGGCTATCCCTGGCCAAGAAGAAAGCCAAAGCATGGAGTGAAATGCCCCAGATTGTACAATAGCAAATGACCTGAGCATCCTTCTTTGTATTGCCAATAGCTGCATTAACTCCATTTAATCACTTCTTTACTGTGACCATTTTTTGAGAAATAAGAGCCTTAGAACTTCTGACCATACTCTTACGTGTAAATACACAATGAAGAAATACCATTGAGGGCTTAATCTAAAGTATTAGGAAGCTAAGCATTTCCCACTACCAAATACTAGGAAAACTTGATCAATTTGTTATATACTTACATGTTTGTCTAAAAGACACTGATGCTCTAAGAAGACATGCTTCAGGCTTTTTCAATGTTTCCCTTTCAAAATATATTTATAAAGCTTTCACAAACCCTACAGTATTTTGTGAAATTTGGCTTTGGATAGGAAATTAATGTGTGCTATAAAATAGATGTAGTGCTCTGCACTGACACATCATGACTCATGGGCACTGATGTCATAACACTTCTCTATCCGATGCTCTGAGACGGGCATCCTGACCTTGCTTCTGATTGTTAATGGATCTATTTTGTGATAGCTATAGGATCCAAACAGTAGTGTGAGTTGAAGTGAATCTGTTTTTCAGGTGGTTTGAAGTCGGGGCCTTGCACACTGATGACTGCTGGAACAGCCCAGAGCCACCTGCCTCCTGTTCTCTTCCACACGCTAGAAAACCACCGGTCTCTAGAGTACACTCTGCTCTTGGTTACACTTTCGGAAATCTGGGATAATTTGAGTTTGGGCCTTATATCAAAAAAAAGTCCTTTCTTTAATTATGGCAAACAGCAGTTAATTTTTTGTGAAATTCTTCAGCCAGTTGTCTCTCCTAAAGTGTGTTGGGAATGGGAAATAATTGCGGTCCAGAAGGTGGCATCTTTGTTTGCAGCAAACACCACTGCTGTCTGTGTTCATGTAGCTGTGTATTTAGACAGGTGTATTTACTGTTAGTGATAAAAGGTCATCTGCTTTCCTCCTTGCCTCATCAATTTTTAACCAAAAACTCAACATCCATCTAAAAATGTGCGTCTGGGAAAGGATTATTCTTTCAGTGCCTAGCCTTGCAGTCATGGAAGTCAACGGGAGTTTTGCCATTGACTTTGAAGGGAGCAGACATTTGAAAAAAATTTAGAAAATGATGATAGTGATTTAAATGGCAGTGGTACTTACTGGTCCTTTTTCATTTTTTGCAGCATTGCACATTTATAAAGTAGGTTTTGTTTACAGTCAGGGCAGAATTTGAAGGCTGACTTGGCTGATGGACTGTTTTTAGCAAGTTGGTAGGTGCGTTTAAGGAAAATGTTATCTATTGATAAGTTTAGCAACAAAGCAAAAAATCTGGTTTCAGATCAGCTCATTAACAGGCCTTCAATCTTACAATTCTGGCCTGAATTTAAATATATAGCTCTTGAAATTTGAACACAGTATTAATTAGGAGCTAGACTGTGAAACTTTTTTATATAGGTGAAAACTTACTCAAATAGGCCCACTGGAGCTATAGATTCTGTTTGTGTATAGTAACACCAGAAAGAGTAAGGGTTTCACAATCAGTTTGGTAATACAGGCCTATATTACTACTTGTTTCTCTCTATTTTAAGAAGCGTATCTTATCTTGCAAAGAACAAAAGTATTTGTATTTCTCTGAAGATTTTGAGTGTAATGTAAAAGAACATACTAAACTTTGATTCCTAAAGTTTTGTACAGCTGATATCCCATCACAAGCTCTCTGACCCTCTGTAAAATACGTGCTTTTCTATATTCTGCCAATTCTCTTYTCTTTTGGTTAGTGTGGATTGTGATCCTTCACCTAAAGTGCTGCAGATGATACTAAAATCTCTCTTTCCTTGTGTTGCTTTTGATCTTAATATTGATTCTGTCTTTTATGTTGGGTATGTATATATGTTTTTTTAATCCTTACCTTGAAGGAACCCTTTTTGTATTCCATTCCTGTATTTGGTTTACTATTAAACACTGCTATCAGTGGTGGTGATATAATTCCTGGGAAAATAAGACTAACTGATTGTCCGCATTCATTAAAGCAAAAATAAAAAAAAGGCTTTGGGCATTATAGACACTCTATATGGATACACTGCATAGATCTTATTCTGAGATGACTTCATCTGTGTGGCCTAGGACTGATCAACATGGTTGCTCAGAAACTGTGGTTATGGACTCAGGAGCTTTTCTAAATCTATCTATGGGAGTTTAAAAAGCCATCACCTGAGCTGATGGCCCTCCTTTTGTTCTGGAGCTACTCCTCCAGTTCATGGCTTGGCTTGAAGGCCAGCGCTCCTACCATCTCAGGAAGCCTTGCAAATACTCATTTGAATGTGTTTCAGTATTGCTAACCAGCTGCTCTAAGACATTTTGGGATTGCTTAAAAAAAGCATATGAAAATCATGTAATCCTACATTTGGCATTTACTTGCCTTCTGGACTTTTGAAGTGAGCATTTTCTCTGCAACCAAGAGGACAAAAACATACAGAGAAAAAGTCAAAACTTGAGTCTCATGTAATCACAAGACTTTAGAAGCTGGGGCTTTAAGGGAAACGTTGAAACATCAGTGATTTAATGATCCTTTTGTGAAAGTTGGTAGCCATATTAATATGACTTTGACTTCCTGTTGTCCATGTGTAGCTTTTAGGTGTTTTATCAGTGCAAATAATTAATATAATAAGCTCATTTTTGATGTTTTTAAAAAAATCATGATTATTTCCAGACACTGTCACTGTCTTTGAAAATAAGCTGCCTTGAACTGCAGAGTTCTTTGCAGAACATCACTGTGAGGTTTTATGGTTTGGTCTTCAGTGAAGGATCTGGAAAGCTGTCCCTGAAGTTCCCTGTGTATGGTACAGGCTCTGGGCTTTAAGCTGACGTCTGTGCTGCTGAGTGACAGCAGAGGGTGCTAGTGCCATCCCCAAGGAGTACAGAAGGGTTCACAGTGCCATAGAAGGCAGATTTCAGTATACCTTMATTTATATGTACACTATTACAGTAATCAGGCTGGAGGCTTTCTTTGATACAGAGAAGAGCAGTTTGAGGGAGAGAGAGAGGTGTATTTCTATTTGTGATTTGATTGAGTTTTTTGAGCTACAGAATAGGGGAAAATGCTTCACCCTGTTGTTACAAGAAGCCACTGAGAATTGGTGACAACCATGGGGAAAGATAGCTTGCATGGTGACTTCAGTCCTGTGCAGGAATACGTGTGAACGTCTCCAAAAAGGGCATTTGCAGTTTGGCATTTTAACTCTGCTGTTTAGAACACCTGGTGCCTGGCTAGAAGTTGATCTTCATCCCAGCCAGATGTGGAATCTGATGATTTTACGGGAGAGATTAGAGAGAAAAACAGTAACTTGGCAAGCACCTAGATGGTGAAAATGGGGATTCCTCCAGCTCTAACAGTGAGCTGTAAAGGCTAGGGCCAAAAGAGAAACTGTTATCATCCAGCTGTGGATCTACTTGGAATTAACTGGGTTTGTGGACAAGAGGGAAGGAATCAGATTAAACAAGGAAAAAGACTTTAAAACCTTGAAGCCACACACTTTTGTCCCAGCACAACTCTGACAACATACTCATTACTRATGTTGAGTACACATCTCCTTCAATAGCCCCAAACAATTCACTMTAAAATACACATATAACTCAGGAGCCAACACTCATTTCGATGACCATAGTTAGAAGGAAGGTCTTAGAATAGTAGGGAATGATTAACTATATTGAAAGCACTAGCTCTTTTCATGTTAGAAAGTTTGGATAGAGTATTACATTGTGTCTTTTTAAGTGCAGTGATTTAGAATATTAAATATAGTTAGTTTGTTTGGAAATATTACAGTAGAAGTTCTCAGCTTAGGAAAGTAATAAATCCTGAGTTGGTCCCACCTGCTTTTGAGATCAATAGAGGAAAGACATTGGCCTGTGAAGATATTTGTCCTTTAGAACTGGTACTGGGAAGTGATACACCTGGAGCATACTAGTAATCAGAGATGTGATTAGCAGCCTAACAAGACACACATCTCTCTTTCTCTTTTCCTCTAGTGTGTGTTAGCCTACCTGTTTTTATATTAGAGAGTTACCTTGTTATAAGATTTGACAGACATGTCTCGTTAACCATCACCAAAATGTTAGTGATTAGTGAAACATGCCACATCCGGGGAATCTGTGCATCTGTTCAGGATTCTGGCCTTGATTTCTTGCCAGCTAAAGCTGTTGCATTCTCTGTATTTTGTGCTGTTAGGAAGTGTTTGTACCCAGAGCAGCACTATTTGTTACATGCTATTGCTGTCATTATGGGCTGGATTAGCTCTTGCTGCAGTGATTGGGTGAAACCTCTGTTTTTAATTGGAAAAAACTTTTTTTTCAACTTCTAGCCAGGCATAAGGTGTTCTAAGCAGCAGAGTTAAAATGCCAAACTGCAGATGCCCTTTCCTCTTCCTTTGTGGAAGCAGGCAGGTGAAATAAAATTCCAATTCTGAACTCTGAGCACAAAACCATGCATCCGCCTAGAACCGAAGAGGCTGCTCATGTGTTTCGAGTTGGCTGGATGGTGGGGCCTAGCTGGATGAAGGTGAGCATCTGTGGAAGAGTAACAGTTCAAGCTGAGAAACAAAAAACTTGGAGGGGGAAGCTGCAACTCAAATTATTTTTGCCTGGTGGGATGTTCCTAAGTCCAAGGAAAGGTATTGAGAGGGTGGCCTCTGAGTAGAGAAGTTCTTCATGCATCAGCTCCCCCTGCGCACAGGGAAGCAGGGCTTCGTATGCTCTTGTAAAGGAGCAGAAATGCRTTAGAGTTTCCCCCTGCCATCACCAGCTTTTTCCTGCAGTTCACACCTTTCCACATCATTTGGCCAGGAGAGGTAACACTGTGTCACCAAGCCTCTTTCCTTACTCTGGACCACAGTGAGTGGGTAAATGCGTTGATTACGCTGCAGATCAAAGCGTGCTGTGACCTGCCGGCCGAGTCGGCAGCGGCGCAGTACTTCTTCAAACAGAATTGCTCTATGATCTATGTGTTAAAAATGTAGCTTCTTAGGTGGGAACTAAGCCAAAGTTTAGCAGCTTCTCCTGACTTGTAGGGCAGATTACTGACTACTGAAATGTGAGATGCTATTATTATTATTGTGCTAGGAGGGATTTAAAAATAAGCTTTTTTTTAATGGCTGTTTATTTTTTGAGGCAATTGAAAGAAAAGTCTACAGGTAGATTATGTAAACAGGAGTATTAATTGTCAATTCTTAGACCGATCTGTAAACCAAATTAGCCACTAAACAACAAGTAGGTATGAAAATGGGTGAGGGTAATTAATTTGCATCACAATTTTGTATGGTGTAAAAACGAAGAGGCAGCAACAGGGACTGACATAAATAATCCATGTGGAAAAGGTTGTTTGGTACCTGAAACTGTCTCAGTCCAGCCATTCTTCTATCTGCCTCAGAATTTTTCTGTTAAAAAAGGTAGCTTCTCTCTCAATCTTACTTTTTATTTGTGGGATGAAAAACATCCTGTATTTAGTTTCTTTTGTAATCAGCTATATTTTGTAGGAATCTACTAATACAGGAAACACTGCCCTGTTCAAAGATCACTTTTACTTACTTTATTAAGCAATTTAAGCTAATTCCATCACATTTTCCATATTATTCCATTCTCATTTCCAAATTAGTTTTGATTTGCGGATATTTTTCCAAAGCAGAAGAGTGAGGCTGAGTGTTTTAAAATTAGAAACTTTTCACACTGCTCAGGAATATGTTTCTGTGGCATTTAAGTAACTTTTTCCAAACTGCGCAGTAAGGTCAGTGTAGCAACTGCAGCAATGCATGGGAAAGGGTCTAAGTCCTGGAGGTGTTTTGTTTCCATAGAATTTAAATTACTTGCCGCAGCCCTCCCTAATGATGTCATTGGCACCGCAGGGAGCTAACGAGGCAGGAGGAGACGGAGCGCGTCATTCCTGCTGTCCTAAATACCAGCTATGTCACTGGTGACAAGGGCAAACGGAGCAGCTGAGCAAAGTGCCCGTCGTCAGCAGCGGTGGCGATGTGCCCCCCGCAGAGTCTGCGTTTTGCCAGTTGTGCACATGGGATGAAATAACTTCACTGGACTTTGTGAGCTGCAAAAGTACATTTTATTGATCCAGGAGTAAATAAAGTGACTTTTCTGGCACAGCTAGATGTACAAATTAGGACACATCTACATTAAATAATCAGAGCTGTGTTTTAAACACAACAGGTGTTCGTTCTGTTTGGATCCAGAATCATCTAAAGAAGAAGARTATATGTGTGTTTTTTCTCTCTTAGCAGACCACTTAATTGGTAAAGAGAGTTAGTTCAACCCAAAGATGAATGACCTGTTCTGTACTTGTACAAAAGGAAATCAGAGGTGCTTGGAAACAGAGCTTCATTTTACATTTGTCATTTTGACACAACAGCTTAATATGTGAGCATTCTTATGTTATGATCTCTTAAGAAAATAACTGCCTCCTTACCTCACAGCCAAAGCTCTTATTTTGAAAACAGCAGGAAAAATGCTACATATTGTGGTAGAATAATAAATGGGGCTATATGTACAGTGCATGTAAAATACTARAAGAATCAACATCACTTATTTGCTATTTGTTTAATAGTTTCAGAGCATGACTCACTACTAAAGCACCACTTCTGCGAAGCACTTTAGCCTGGGTCAGTAATGGGCTGGGGCTTGGACTGACAAAGTCGAAAAGTGGATTGCAGGGCTAGTCCTGTTCTTGATTGGCCATGGTGGAAACTGGATTTGACCCCTCTTAAGAGCAGTAAAGAAAAATGGAAGAAAATCTTTCAGAAAAGGTCGGTGCATTGCTTCCTTTGATAGTCAAGTTAAATACACTGCTAGGAATGGCACATGAAAGAGCAGTTACTTATATAACTGCTGGTGTCTGAGACTCAGTAGATGAAGACCTTGGTATCTTCCTTAGTCATTTTAAGAGGATGTGTACAGTATCTCCTTCCAACTACCTATTTTACCTGCACAGGTGACTAGAAATACCTTTTCATTGCTAGATGAATCAAATGGAATGGGTAAGCTTTATTTTCCCACTGTTTGACCTTCCTTAAAAGCAGTGGACTGCAGCCTTCCTGGTGCCCTCCCCAAAGTTTGGGGTTAGCGCCCTTTAGCACCGACCTTCGCTTTGTGTCATTTCCGGGAACCTCTGGAAAGGGCCAGTCTYTGCGCTGCCCGAGGCACTTCTCGAGTCACGCCAACTCAAGGAGTACAGCTTGGAGGTTACAGCGGCACGGGCGGTTGTGGCAAAGCGTGCTGCTGCGGTCTTGGCTCCAACCGCCCTTGGGGGGAGTCGGGCGCTCCCCTGGTTCCGGGGTCCAGGCCTGGTAGCCAGCCCAGCTTGGCGTTGGGGCTGTGATCGGTCCTGCAGCGCCGCTTGGCCCAGACTTGCTGGGTATGAGTGCCTCGGTCCTGGGTGTTGCACCCCCAAACGGTGTGTTTGAAAGAGCTGACGATGTCAGTCAGGAGGTCCGAGCAAACACGTCTTCTCCAAAGCCAAGTTTAATAGGTCACCTCTGAGGTTCTTTTAAAGCCCRATGAAGAGCAGCTGCTCCACGCAGCGTGCTTGCATCCATGCCAGCAGGCGCGCTGCTTACTGTGTGTTTTGCTTTACTTTCAGTCAGCAGCCTCCCTACCGCAACACGGCGAAATAAATGTTTGTGCGGCTTCAGTTTAGGGATGCTCATGAATGAGCTGCTGCCAGTAGTTGTCCAGATGTGATCTCTAGTGTCTTTCATCCTATGTTTAATTAATTTAGTTTAGTAGTTTTTGTAAAGCGCAGATGGCCTTATGACTGCATGCTGCTGATTTGGCCCAGTGCGTTCAGTTCAGTGAGTTTTTCATCTGTTAATGTTTTTTTTTCCTCAGTCTTATCCCATCCTTTTTCATACGGATTTCTCTTTTGGGGGCTGGCTTGAGAGCGAGGCATGTTGTCACGATTAATTCATTTCTTGGGCACGCTGCTCCGTTAGAAAGACAGTTCGCGCCCCTGGAAAGCCGGTGGTGTGATGCTGGAGCCGTCCCCGCTGCGGCGCCCTGCCCGCCCAGGCCAGCAGCACCCAGCTGCGGCTCCGGGTTCAAACTGGCCTCGAGCTCTGCTGCCAGGGGAGGTGACAGCGCCAGGCGCCCTCGGGCCTCTGCCGACCTGCTGCTGCTTCATGCACGCACACACGCTCTTCTGTGTTGACTGAGCAAAAAAATCAGCAGTTTTGGCCAGCAGAATTCGTATTTTCACTAGACCTTGTTGTGTTTGTTTTTATAAACAGTATGGGTCTGTAACCACAGTACTGCAGTGGAGAGGTTTTTTCTTTTGGGAGTGAACTTAAACAAGAACAGACTTCGTGCAATTTTCTGAGGAAATGTAAAATAACAAGAATGATTTTGGTGCTAAGTGGTGCTTTGGGCTTTCTTTCAGATCACAGGAACAACTCTGTCAATCAGGAACAAATTACGAAAGCCAATAGAATTAGTTTGGTATCAATAAGATTATAATTGGGCCTTTTTGTTTCTTCATCGCTCAAAAATAAATCTCAGTAAATAACTTAAGGCTAAATTCTCCCCCTAGCTATGCAAGAACAGTGCTGAAGTTGGGGGAAGTTGCCCCAAATTCACACTGCCTGATAGTCTACAATGAAGAAATGGTTGAACAAATGTCTGTGTTTTCTAGGCAGCCCCTTCAGGACTTGACATGTAATTAATGGCTGTTTCTTACCAAAAATACCCTCCTGTCAGCCTCTTTACACTCCTTGGTATCGTTGTAGATATTTCTTCCATTGAACTTTGAAAAGGCAGGGTTTTGCGGACCGGGCACGGCTCGGTGCCGTGCCCGCAGCTGCGGGGGCAAGAGGTGGCAGCAGGTCGGAGGCAGCGTAGCGCCCGCTGCATCGCGACGCAACGCGACGCAACACGACGCGACGCAACGCGAAGCCTGCGGGGCTGCGGCCTCTGGGTCAGGGCTGGGGGCAGAAAGCAGAGCAAGCTCCCACCTCCCTGCAAAACGCAGCGTAGGCATTTCTGCGGTCGTTCACAGTGTTTTCTTTGTTTGTGCTTTTAGTGATGCTGGACCCCAAGATAGAAAGCTAGATTTTGAGCTAGACATGAAGTTCTCTAGAGTTCAGCACTTGTTTGGACTAAGGCTTGGGGTCTGTGTGGTTTGGAGCTGTACATCTGTTGCACTATTCAGGTCCAAATCTGGATCTAAACTCCCTCAAAGCTTAGGGATATGTGAATTTTTTTTTGTTTTTTTTTTTAACCTGTGCCATTCTATAACTTTTAAAAACTATATGTTCATTTTGAAGCCAATCTGTTAATATACAGCTTAATAGGGAAGGAGCTGTTATTAAATATCAACATGCAATTATAAATATTTCTACTAATAGCCCAAGCCTGGCATTCTGACTTTAATTAATCTGATTATATTTAATAATGAATTGTGGTAACCCTTTGGACATATTTTTTAACTGCTGAAGCTGCTAATCAGTTTTGCGGATCTGGCATTCAGTGGGATAGGATTTACCTTGATTGAAGGCAGTATTAATCCCTGTCTAAAAAGACCACTATCACTGTATTTCTGAGATTGTTAAACTAATGTGTGTGTGAGGGTTTTTTTTTTTCCTCATTTTTGTTTTTTCTGTGGTGCAATAAAGTACACCATTTTGGTGTTTGGGAAACATTTCGCCTACCATATGAAAAATGGTTTTGAGGTAGGTCTTCCTTTCTTCCAGTTTTCTGAGATCTTTRAGTTGCTTAAAGCACAGAAATGATAGAGGAATTTGAGGAATAATTTGTGTGACTGTTTACTGTAGCCAAGTGTCTGTGTGTCCAGAGCCATACATCTGGCAAGCTCCTTTTGTCTAGCTAGGAAGRGATGAAAACAGGAGGCCAGTTTCCCCTTTTGRTTTCCCAGAGAGTGTGTGTGTTTTGGCTCCCAGGAGGGCAGGGAGTAAACATAGAGCTTTTGCCTTGTTTTTAGGAGAAGTGCCACCGCCCTCTTAGGTGATACCTTGTTAAACTTGCCCAAGGATGCTTCCTGGGACACTTCCCATACTGGCTCTCCATAGAAGTGTGTCCAGCATCTCCTCTGCTCCTGCTAGGCTTTGTGAGACATGCACAGGTCCCTCCAGGACTTGGGGACCTTCGGCTTTCACCAATGTGAAATGATGGTTTTGCATGCAATGCCTTTACTGGACTGTCGCTGATGCAAGCTGCCGCCTCAGGAGAAGTCTGACATAAACTTTTTTTAAAGGATTGTTTGGTCTCTGACACTGGTGGTGAGATACTGTTTTTATGTTAGACATTTCAGTGTATGAGTGAAGAAAGTAATTTGATTAGCCCATGTGCTAGAGAAATGAACCAAAGAGAAGGTGAAAATATTAGTAAAAGATACAGTTGATTTGCACTCAGAGTGGCCTTGGAGTTTGCAGTATATGCTCTAAGAACAAGCTTATATAACCTTTCTTTCTATTCATCAAGGTTTATGTGGGTCCATACTGAATTATGCATTTAAAATTAATCCACTGAGGCAGCCCACTGAGATGCCACTTCTCATTTAGTAACTGCATTAAGGACTTTGTGCTTCATTTAGGAACTGAGAGAGGCTTTCCTTGTGCTGCGGAGAGGAGCTGGCYTGCCAGAGCCGAACCGGCTGTTATAGGGGAGTTCAAACCTTCGCCTTCTCCGCGTTACCTGTAAGACTAGTCGTGACTCGTCTGACGCGACTCATGCAGCTTGGCTGAACCTAACAAAACCCAACCAAGTCGTGTCAGATTCTTAGAAGAGAAGATTAATGTGTAGTTGGGTTTATTTTGTTGTTTTGGGTGTGTTTTTTTTGGGGGGGTGGGAACATCTGATTCTGAGGTCTGCCTTCGCAGGGCTGTGGGGACCCATAGTGAACAGACACCCACGTTAGGATTTTATAACAGCAGCAGTAATTCAAGTTTATAAGTGTCATGTTTGTGTAGTTTCTGAGTTCCTTATGCATTTCAGAAGGGTTAAGAGCTCTTCTAGATGTTTACATGGGTTGTGTTACACAGGAGAAATCTTAGGCTCTTAACTCTTATCTGCAGTCTTCAAAATGCAATTCTGCTTCTAAAATGACTGCAAAATGGCATTGTGAGGCGCTATGCTGACTGTGTCTGACTTCTTAGACTTCCTTGGCTTAAAAATAAAAACATACCAGTTCTGCAGATTCACACTGTGATCTAAAATACAAATTGAGACCTTTACATGCCCTACCTCATTCATCACCAGAAATCACTTGCTTTGGGAATAACAGCCTTTATTGACTCTAAGCAAACCTGTTGTCCTCCCAAGCTGCTATTGGTTATTATTATTTATTATTAAGGTAGTGCTTTGGGACCCTAGTTTAAAAAAATATGCTGGATACCTAACAGACCTTTCAGTTTGTATTTCTCATTCTGTGAACAGAGCTCCTGTTACCACAGCCTTCAAGTACCTCCTGAGTATTTAAGAAGTAATTCTGCAAACACTGAAACTGAAAAAGTCTGGTTTCATATAGAGTTGTGTTCCTTGACTTGGTTTTCTCCCACTGCATTTGTCCTGCACCCTTGTCCCCTGTGCACGCACGTGTGTGTGTGTGTGTGTGTGTGTGTGTGCGCGCGCGCGCATCATTGGTGACTTGGCTGGCAAATTCAAACAGGGTCCTAATGCCTGGGGTCTTTATGTCTTTCCTTCCATCAGTCTGTTAATTTTCATCATTTTCTCTACCAGCCCTTGATTTTAATGAAACTAGTAGGATTTTTGAAATTTCTACCACCCCCTTACATATTTGGTTAAAAATAGCCACCTGATTCAAAATTTATCAAAAATGATGGACAGGCAGTATAATTTTGTAAGTTGATGCTCCCTAGAAAACCAGACTGAAAGTATAAATAATTGTAACAAGATCTTTTTCTCATCTATGCATTCTCTCTGCATTCACAGTCAGCAAAAGGAACAATTTGTTTGTTTTGCTTCTTTATTTTTGTGTGAGAGAACTAATATGTGTGATTTACTAAAGGGGAACTAAGTTGAAGAAAAGGATTTTTATGTAAATACCAAAAGTGCTTAGTTCCCTGATAATTTTTATCTACTGAGGGGTTAAATTCCATTGTCTAAGTCCAACTGCTATAAAAATTTTGTCTCTTGCAGGTATGACTGTGCTGTATTAGCTGAGAGTTTCACTGCTGCAGGCGGTAATGCAGCCGCTCCCAGAGAGGGCTTTGACTATCGGGCTAGACACTTTAACCGAGATTCAGGAGGTAAGGTAAATAACATCTGTATGTAGTGACCTTATTTTAAAATAGCCTTGCCTTTATCAGATCTGCTACAAAATTAGGCTCAGATCCTCAAAGTTATTTAGGTGCCTCAGTCATTTAACAGAGAATCAGAGGTCTGAGTATTTGGGGATGTGAAGTTAAATTAGAAAACAATGATGAATATCTCGAGGGAGAAAAAATATCAGTGATTAAAATAGATCAGAAGCAGGTTTTTTTAAAGTCTTGCCATTTTAAGGACATGCCTAGATTTATTTGTTTGTAGATTAAGGGTAAATAAGAGCATAAAATTACACGTTCATTTTAATATGTGAAAAAGCAACTGGTTGCATAACTATCGAGTTATGAAACCTGTATTTTTGTCCTCTGTATCCTGAACATCTGTGGCCTATATTTAATTGCAGTTTTCATCTTCAATTTGAAGAAACAATGTTTAGCCTGAAGATGAAAGTGATCTGTATAGTGAAATCAGCTAAGTAGTGTGGTCAGGTCTCACTAGCTAACAGAAAAGGCACTTTTATACCTGTTCTGATTTAGAAATTGGCTTTGATAGTTTAAATGCGGTTAAGAATGCTCCAGTGTTTTGAGCAATCTGAAGAAAGGAAGTATGAAAGAGGGATTGTAACTGAACAGGAACAGGTGCATAAGAATAGAGACATGGGGCCGCATTGCGCTACCAGTTTTTAAGCAGAAATCCATACTGATTTCAGTGGGGAGTCATTCTACTGAAATATTGATGACGTGATACGGTATGGCCCATGGGCAGGAAATAACAAAATGGGGAAAGTAAAGCAAGCCAGTACAAGGAGATAAAATAATCTGAAATGCAGAACTAAAGGGAACGAGCGAATTCAGAAGTAATATTACTGAAAAACCTGGGTATTGATGTGGACAGAAGGTTACATGTAGATGAGATGTATCTCATCACCTTTCACATAGCACAGCATACAGGCCAAATAATAGCTTCAGCCCAGACTTCAAACTGCAATCTATRTTTTGCAGTTAGTCTCTCTATCTATAATGGGCTGGATGAGATTTCTGTTTCAGTCAACTTCAGTTTTTGGAGACTTGTAATTCAGATCCAAATGCTAATCTGCATTTGTGACTCAGAAATCTCTAACTGGCAACCTAATCATAGAGGGGGGAAAAAATGGGTCCTTAATGCAGAAATAGGATGGTAAGATTTAAAGGGAATGCATCAGAGTCATGTAAAATGCTGGGAGTCAGAAACTATTCTGAAATATTTTCATTTAGTTTGCTTCCTCTTCCCTGTAGCTGTTACAACATATTCAAGGTCAGAATAGGCATCTTAGACCATGTCTGTGTTAGAAATCAAGATGTCTGCAAATGCACACTGATGAAGATAAGGCAAGTTACAGGGTTTTAGTTTTAAAACAAATGATGTTGTTTCAAGTAAATCTTAGAGGTGATTCCTCAGTATCTTGAAGAAATAATTCATGCTAAAACTACAGTTTGCTCCAAATACAATATGGTTTATTTCTGCAGTGGTAAGGAATTCTAAATCTCCACTTTCTGCCTGCACATCTCATGAAATGGATAGGTGGCCTGCCTTTCTTAGGACAGGCTGTTCAATAATGAGGACTTGTTCTTATCCATGGCATTAAAGATTCTCATCAACTAGGTATCCCAATTAACCAAATAGAATATATTTCCATTTATCATCAAACCATAGTTTTTTACTAGCATTCTAATTTGAGGGTTTTCTAATGTGCTGCAGTTCATTTCATAATAATCCTCACTTCAGGTATGTAGATTAAACAGAAAAAAGAATGCAAAGGAGTCATCAAAACATAGTGTCAATAATGCATATACTTTTATGGCTGCCAGCAGTTCCCTTATTTAAAGAGAATGCTTTAAGATGTAAATTTCATAATTTTCCAGAATAGGGAGAACATTTAAAGRGCATCTATGAATTACTCTGAGTAAGTTTGTTCTGAAAATTGCTTGAGAAGAAAACAGACTCTTCCTAGGTATTGCAATAAATTGTTCGCAGCACTTCACCTTAATACACTAAATGAAAATGCAGAGGAAGCAACACAATATTGGATGGACCTGTTTCAGAACATTGGCTAGGGCCACAAAGCAAGTAATTAACAAGCTGAATGAAGCATTTAAGCCCACGCCTTATCATTTATGTAACTAACCTTTGAGTTTTGGACGCACTGGTATGCTGCAGTGAAGCCTACACAGTGTTTCTTTTATGTGTGTGTATTGAGCAAATGGGAAATGCATACCCTGCCATTTGTTTTTTACATTTTCAGCACTTATCAGAGTTCTCTGCCTGAGTGATCTTATATTGCAAAAATGTACGCCTCTTGGTCCGTTTTTCTGTAGTGCGGTATAAATCTGGATGAGTCTCAGTCTTGTTATATGTGTGGGGGGGATATTCTACTTTTAAGGGTGTTTTTGAGCTTGTTTAATGCATGACTAGTAGCACCAAGAAAAAAAAATAATTCGATGCCACTTTTCATGAAAGAAGTGAGCGACAAAGAGAATGGCAGGGGATTCTGCAAACTCCTTGTTTACGGAGGCAGCCTTCATAAACAGCTTTGAAAACAAAACAGGAATGCTGTAAACCCATGTCATCTGATTGAGAAGTCTGAAGAGACGTATTTTCCATTCCTGTAACACTTCTGTATTTCCTATCCGGAGAAATGCTGGGCACATTAGGAACACTCAGACTGCCGGTGACAACATTAGCTTCCTGTAGCGCTACTAATACTTAACAGTGGAGTCTAACATCACCTCTGCGCTTGGGGAATGAGTCATTTTGCTCGTTAATTCTCTTGTTTTCGTTTCTCCCTCCTGTTCTTTTCCCCATCGCTTTATAACCAGACTTATTTGGAACTCTTGTAAGACAAACACCATTTCTCCTTGGCGGGAGGGAAATAAAATAGCATACTTAACATGGTTATATAACACACTGCTACTCATGCCTAAAATGAGGTCATTTTGATTAATATATTTATCTGGTGTGCAGCTGTAGCAGGAGATGTAATTGGGATTGAAAGAGCACTGTTTTATTTTGTCTCTTTACAGTATAGTGTTCAGTTTTTGTCACTAATATCCCCAAACTTGATGGGGGTTGTTAGTTAATGTGATAATCTGTGCCCTTGGTCTCTAAAGGGCACTCTCCTAGCTCTCCAAACCTTGAAAATCTTTACAGTGCAGAAACAAAACTTCCTTTCTCTTTTCTTTCCTCTGTAAGAAAGAAGTCTGGTAAGATTTCCTTAATAATTGTATTTATTCGAAGTAGTCCAGAAAAATGTAAATAGCAGGAAAGAAAGTGTGTGTGGAAGAAGCAGACAAACGGGCTATAAGTTACCAGGGGAAGAGAGAAGTTTAGGTTAGGATGATTAAAAATGGTGCAAGTAAAATAGAGGTAAATTGTGGAATACCTTAAGTTGAAGATGTTGCTGGATGAAGGGGAAAGAGATGAGTGATAAAGCCAGTTACAGTGGGCCAGAAGAATAAGCTGAGCAGCATACATCAAATGGATCTAGTATCTCCTATCAGAATCAGATAATCAGTAGAATTTACTTCTGGAATACAAGTGAATTTTTTCTTTTGGGATGYTGAATTGCCGTTCTTCAAAGTTCTGACGCATCTGGTTCTATTTCAGTTTGATGACTCCTAACGAGACATGTTAGGTGGCTGCTGTTCAGAAGCCAGCATTTAAAAACACTGTGTTTTTCTGTTCTACTCTTTCTGGCAAAAAGCTCATTATTCTAGTGTTCCCTCTCTAACCTTTAGTTACCCTCATTGCATAAGTGGAAAGCAGCATCCCACCATGCACTTCTGTGACCCAGTTGTGCCTTTCCAGTAGTGACTTTATGAGTTATGAAAGGTGTGTCTGCCAAATTGCTACGGAAACATTTACCCTACTGACCCTGATTTTCTAGATATTATATAGTCATCATTCACTAAGAAGTAAAAAACAATGTAAAAAATTTTGAAAGAAAATGAATTCAGCTCTGTTGAAGATCCTTGTGTATGTTCTTCAGCCTTGCTAGAGCCTGGGCTTGTAATTGATAAAAATACATGTGGAAACTGCTTTTAAATCATTAATGCTTCTGTAATCTTTCAAAATGAATTTCAAATGGTACATTAAGTACTAATAGTCACAGTACAAGTCATTGAGTCATCTAAGGAATAACAACTGCTTTGTTGAACTAACCTACAGTCTAAATTGTGATGCTCAGAATTCACATTTTCTAGACTGCCTGCAGAATTGCTAAAATCCTTTACATTATCATGCCATCTATTACCATGTTTTCTACTCATGATAAAATGTGTGGATGAGACTGAAATTCTAATATGAGCCACACAGAGAAAACTATTTATTACTAGTATTATTTTTACAAAATCTTTCTGTAGCTCATAGAAACACAAAAAGCCATGTGCTTAGTTTTCTTTTCAATTGCATAATACAGCATAAGTAAAAGTCACTTATATAAAAGTCACTTATATTAATAGCTTAATTTTTCTTTCATTTATGGCATTATAAATCAAGAGCAGATCTACTTAAACAAAAGATGTTACACTAGCATAAAACTGGTATTGACAGTGCACTCAGACTTTCATTATATAGATTCTTTCAGCCAGTATATTTTCTGTTTTCTTTTAATAATATAAGAGCCATCCTATTGTAAGATGTAAGCTATTCAGTATGTGGCAGCTCAGAGCTAAT
Source organism: Apteryx rowi (assembly GCF_003343035.1). NCBI lineage: Eukaryota > Metazoa > Chordata > Aves > Apterygiformes > Apterygidae > Apteryx > Apteryx rowi. The sequence continues at coordinate 854,392 of NW_020448019.1, read as the reverse complement.
CTTCACAGAAATTCTTGTTCTTCATGTCAGTGCCCCAGTTTTCAGGTAGCCTCGGTATTTTAATTTTTGGTATCAATATACAACTTGTTTAGTTAATGTAAAATAATGTTTCTGGTAAAGAAGGCCTGATGACATTACAGCTTACTAGTGAAAAATCACAATTAGTTGTTCTTCTGTTGCATAGTTTCTGGAGAACTTGGTATGGGTGACTGCTGATGAAAACTTGTTCAATTTGAAAATTAGAAATGTTTTAAAAACAACCTCCCTCCCTACCCCTCCCTAAAAAAACAACCACCTTACAGTAGTTTATTAATGAAGTTTATATTCTTCCCTCATCTGTGCATGTGGCCAAGAAGGTGAAGGATAGCAAACCTTATACTGTTAGTGGTTGTGATTAGTATGGAGTGAAGCATAGGCAATCCATGACTGACATGGCAGAGAGTAAGTAACTGTTAATTTAAGAACTGCAGTCATCAACCTGGTTTATCTTTTGCAGGTAAAAATGTTGCCATTCCTTTAACTCAACCATGCAAAGAACCACAGGACATTAATAAATGTTCCAGGATTTTGTGGTATCTCATTCACAGAATGAAACAGCTGAATGCCGAAGTTCTCAAAGCTGTGGCAGATAACAGCCAGAAGCTATATCACATGGCATGCCCTTCACTTTGCTGAGACGTGTGCCGCGTGGTCCTGAGCCAAGTCCCAGCAAAGTCAGTGCAGGTTTGCGTGGCAGGAACTATACTGGAAAGCAACGGCCGATTGGAGTAAGCAGTTTCCCTTAAACTGCTTTGAAGGATGCGATGAGAGATCATTAGTAGTTTTTGATGATCATTTTATTATAAAGCATTATCTAAATGTAGATGACTCAAATACCTCATATCATTTGAATAAATGTATGTAGCTACTTGGTTGTGAAAAGAGATCACAGTGAACAAGTAGCTTGGAAATAGATTTACTATCTAGTAATTTTTTAAATTTTTTCCCACTTTAAATTGGGACTAAAATACTTTTTTTTGAAAAACATTCCAGCTTAATGGTTTCAAAACTAAAATCAAGAATTGAAAGAAATAATTTAAATCAACATGTTCAAGTAAAGCTTCAGTTTTGACTACTTACTGTTTTTTGATGGAAAGCACTTCCATCAAAGCATGTCCTCTATTCATAATCAAATTCATTTTATTATAGAAAATAGTAGTCTTGACATAATTAATTGTTGGCCTACCAAATACAGTCTTAGCCTGTGCCCTGATAATTAAATAAATACAGGGCCTGAACAAATCTACATAAGAGACCAACAAGCTAAACTCCAGTACTATAAGTGGTTGGGACTTTAGCACCAAATCACAAGCATGTCATGCAGTAGCACCAGCTTTAAGTGTATAAAATACAAGAAAGATGCAAACAACAAGGTAAAGAGCAGCCCATATATATTTAACTTTTAAAATTTTTGACAACTCTTCCAGGTCTTTTAGTAGTCATTCCTCTYGTAATGTTAAGTGTATGAATAAAACTGCTATTTTCTACCTTGTATATAAAGGTCAGGATTTTTTAATGACAATTAAAAAAACACTCAGGGTCCTTTACAAGCCATGAGGTTTAGGCAATTTGCTTTCTAGGTATTTGTTCCCTCACCTCAAGTTTTGTGGTGTGATTGTTCAGTCCAGGATCTGTTCTTGGTGCCTTTATCTAAAATACCTAAAGCAGCAGCTCACTTTTAACTCAGTATAAGTTCTCTGACAAGAATAAGAATAGCAACTTGGTTATTGACTGATAAAACACACATTTGTAAAGATGATCACGACAAAGTTTAGGGAATTATAGTAAAACATAAGAGACAAGTAAGATCTCTCTCAGTTAATACAACATACCAAACAACTATGCCTATTAAAGCAAAGTTTTAAGTGGCTTGCATATTTTATGATTGATCCCCATTGATCTATGAAAACCCAACCATTGCATTATGAAAACTTGCAGAAATAAGTAGTTGATGTAACAATACTCCTTGAGGGTAAATTTCTATCTATCTTTAACTGCAGTAATCAGTTCGAGAGAGCAGTAGGAAGAGCATTCCTGAAGATAATAGACAAAAGAAACTGTTTAAGGATGCATCTGAAAGGTTATCTTGAGCAATGCTTTCTCGTTCTGTTTGAGTATTGAAATTGTAACTGCCATGTTTATTCAGTATGTTTGTCTTTGTAATTTTGTTATGAGCCAAAGAGTAAAGAACACAATTTTAATTAGCAAACACAACTCTCCACACAGACTTTGTCAGTACAACATCGTTATAAGTACATCTACAAACACATACAGGTTCTTTGGACTATGATTTTTTAAAAATATATTTTATATGACAATGTGAACAGATTTGGAAAAAAATAAAGTACTTCAATTGTACGTAGAGGTAGCTGAACAGACTCTGTTCAGTGATATAAGAGTATAACTTGTTTCATTTCAAGTTCATTACATTGCACAAAAAGATGTTTTTACAAACAAATAGAATTCACAAGCCCGCAAAGAACTGTTTTCATTTAAAATGGCTTGATATATTTCTGGCACTCTTGTAACCACATAACTTGATGGAATTAAACTGGACAACTATATGGTGTCATATTAAGACATCTTTATACAGATAGTCTTTTCCTCCTCATTTTTGTACTTTTCTCCATTACCATTAAATTATAGACGCTATTACATTGTTTTGCTACACTTCTGCTCTGTAAACCTTTGTTCTGCAAATTTAATGTAAAGACTTAAAGGTGCATATGTGTATATATTTATAAAATATATGGCTATGACTTTCTGAAAAAGCTCAAGAATGGCAACCAATAACAATACAGGCACTTCTATGTGAGGATTAATTTAGACCTTATGAAACTCTGACATAAGTAAGCACTTCATATGATAGTAATAGTTCATTTTTTATTTATTACCCACCATTTTAATCTTGACTAAGCAGATTAGCTTCTTGTTCCCAGGTAGTATTTATTTAGCAATCTGTTTCAGAATAGTGACTTTGCTGAAATTTTACCTTCTTTTTGTAGCTGTAAGTCTTCCAGTGATTTACTGGGCTTTGGAAGAGACCCCAGATCACCAGATCTTAAACTATGTGCTGCACCAGTTACAAGTTAGGTTGTGAAGCTGAAACTAATGAGGACTTGAGCTCACCTGATGTAGGACCTGCAGACTGAAACAGTTTGGGGAGCACTACCCTAAGCGCATACAGTTTCATTAGGTTTTACATGCGAATTGTAGTTACTCTACTTTTCTAATAAGAGTTTGTGAATATGTTCTCCATTCCTAAACATTGCATTGAAATACAACTCCTGTCTGTTGTTATCTTGAACACTAGTAAAATTCCAGCACCAAGTAGAAATCATTAAATCACCATCTAAACCACAAAATTTGATTTTCCATAAAGTTCTCTTCCTCTACAGTTTACTATGCAGCATAAATCTAAATGCTAAATCCAAATCCAAGCCTCCCCCCCCCCCCAGATTAAAATAATCTTTGGATTAAGAAGTCAGTGGTTCAGGTGTTCTGTTAGCAAGCAGTCAGTCATACAGGACAGAGCATAGGCCCAGCAATAGGTCAGCCATTCAGTATGACAGATGGTATTTCTTATTGCTACAAGCTAAAGGAAGAAAAGATAGAAGCACTTGAAATAACACTACTAAACAGCTTTCTACAACTGTGTCTGAGATCACTCAGGTTTGATTTTTTTTCCCCCAATTAATCCACTCTTATTTTCAACCAAGTCATGCTGGCCAAGATAAAAGCTATTTTCATGGAAATATTTTCCTTTAAGTTATTGCTAGACAAAGCAGCATATAAGACAAAGGAAAGTTACCATGACTGTCAGAAGTTGCTCTGTACATGAGAATGATAAATAAGTTTTCTGGAGGACATAATACTCATCTGAGAGAATGTGTTTAATTAGAAACCATACACATACATACAGATATTTGGAAAGGTGACATAGCCAGCCTTTGTTATTTATTTTAATGTATTTACATTAAATACTTCACTTACAGAAGAGTGAAGAGATTTCACAAATGAACAAGACTATCTCACAAATGGAAGTCTAAAGCATTCAAGAAGCCTCCAGGAGACATTTAGGTGGCTTAACACATGATATTCTCTTGGAGGTTGGTGATTAATTATAGTTTGAGCCTTTTCTTGCCTTTTCCTCCTGCCTCGCAGGGGAGTGGCTTTTTCTATTTTCCTTCTTTTAAGAGGGACTGATCACATTTCCATGGAATCAAGAAATTTCCATTGATTTTAGTAATCCTACCTCAGTGATCTAGGGTCAATGGAGGGCTAGCAAAAAAACTATGTATTGCTTATGCCCTAACAACAAAGACTAATCAACACTTCCGGCCACACAGGAAATGCAAGATTTAGTCATGATTTTTTTCAGCAAGATCAGCAAGACTCTGTATGGGACAAATAGGTATCTAGAATACTGTGAGATGCATAAATAAAATATCCCCTAATTAGCATCTTATCTGATCAATGCTGTATCTATAATTAAAGTGAAGGTATTTTTAAATCTATTCAGCTGTTTATTCATGCTTCTAATAAATGTTGCATTTACATAATTGTACCAATTAATACAATTGAAAAATCAACAATGCTGTAGCATAATTGAAAGATTTTGGTTTTAAATCTCATTACTGAATCATTATCATCATAACTCACCAAAGACTAAGGCTACTCTTCATCCAGCTTTTCCTGAACAGGTTTGTGTGTTCCAGCAATTTTTTTTCCTCATTTTTTTTCCCCCTTGGATGGATTTTACACACTTTATACATTGATCTAGGATGCAGGGCCACAGAGCAGTCCCAGACAGAATGCTGCTGTACACATACAGATCAGCTTTYTCAATATGTTGGATTTATTGTGCACGTGCAAATCAACTGTATGCATTACGTGCAACAGGTCCAGTGTTTCCAGTGTTTCCAGGTTGCAACAGATGCACTGGGTGTGCATGACCATAGTGCATGCACACAAATTTCTGCTTAGGAAATTCTGGCAGCTTTACCTCTGGCTAATAATAATAATAATAAAAAAATATATATATATAAAAGGGACAATAATCACTTAAAAATCAAGGATTCTTCCCATGGCAATTTCTAAATCAACAAAATAGGCAGAAAATAAGTATGTAGAAGATGTAGCATGCAGGAAAAAGAACAAGATCAGTGAGGAAGTCTAAAAATGAAAGATATTTAAGGTCCTTTTCTCACTGATACAAAGAAAAAATGCCAGCTTATTTCTATGGGAGCAATATGGGCCCCTTATGTTATGCATTAATACATAATGGTTTAAGGAAGAGTTGTATTTAATGCAGCTTCACTTCCAAACAAATAAAAAAAATCACTTAATTATTGACTTATGAAGACAAATGCCATAGCAGGTCTCAGCCACCACACTTGTTATTGTTCAGAATGTGTATGTATTTCTATATATTGTTCACAGAGAAGCATGTAAAATACCATCTACAGAAAAGAGTAAAGCAATCTAGCAGTATGGAAAGGAGCTGTAGCATTTCTAGAGTAGCTAAATGAAAATACAGGATACATATTCCTTCATAAGGTTGAAACATGTTTCAGTTCCATTAGTTTCTTTGTACCCTTATGGAAAAGTCCTATAGAATTTAACAAAAGGGGAAACAGTTTTATGGAAACTTAATGGTACAGAAATTACTCTTAACTAATAAATATTTCTGATGATATAATAATGGTACAAAAAAGATACACTAAACACATTAAATTCTACTGCATTTTTCCATAAAGGCATGGAACAGCAAACAGTGCTCTCCTGGATAAAAGTAATAAAGAAACTTGTAGTATTCCACAGTATTTTCAATTCAACCTATTTGTTTTTCCACTGAAAAGGGAAACAGTAGATTAGAATAAAAGGCCCAATCCTGCTTGCATTGAAATCTGTGAATGTCAAATTCATCCTAGTGGAGGTAARATCAATCCCATAAAGTGGTAGAAAGCAATAAAAGCCATAAAATAGTGAACTATTGCTTTAAAAGCAAAAACAAGTTACTGCTATTCTCCTTTCTGTCCTGTTTTTACCTGCCTATTGCTAGAAGTGATCACCCTAAAATCCACTTGTTTTCCTTGGGTGTTAGCAGTTATTAGCAACACTACCCAATCTCTGCTAAGGAAAATGCAGTGTCTGGGTGAAGATTTGAAGCTAACAGAAACCTGAAGATTGGGGCGAAATAAATAGCATGTTTATTAAAACATATTCCTTCTCATGTGGCACAAACTGCCCTCTTCAAGTCCTACAGTTCAAAGCAACTCCACTGCCCCCTCCCCTAAAACCAAATCCCAAACAATTAAAAAAAGAAAAAAGATCTTAACAGCAACAAGGCTTGATATAAAGAATCTATGTAATAATCCACAATGAAATGATACCAAAACTTTTCTTTTAAGAGGAGCCACTTTTCATATATTGTGGTTCTTCCTTAGCAGTTGTAGCCATTATCCTTTCTTGCGAGAAAGAGTTCAGATATCAATTGAACTCAAGTTATTCTCTGCTTTGTGGAATATTAAGGAAGGGATCCTTCAGTCACCACTCTGGCCAGTTCCCACTGAAGTCAATACTTGAATTTAGCAAAGCACTTAAAAGCTCACACTTAAGCACGTGCTTGACTGTTTTGTGATATCAGGGACCAAGTTGCAAGTGATCAAGCACTAACAACTATGCTTGAATTATCTCAGACAATCTGTGTATATTGACGACTTCATGGCAGGCTGTTTCAGGGAAAAAAAAATCCTTCTTAGGCTGCAATAGAACTGGGGCTAAGTAAGAAAACATTCAAAGTATTTGAACACAACTATACAGAAAAAATGATCAAAGCAGCTGCTTGTGCACTGCTAATATTGTTGTTTTCTCCCCAGTCATAAATACAGGGTAATAACACTATAAATAAATAGAGCAACTCATTTCCTTTAGAGAATGTACACATAAATAATATACATTTGGAAACAACAAAAAAAAATCATAGTGCAAAAATAAATTATCAAATGGAAGTTGTGAACATTATTTTACACAATGCTATATAAAACCTGAACCATTTGTAATAAAAGACTTTGCAGTTCACTGAAATAATGCATTAACATTATTATTTCTGCTTCACATTAAACTGCACAATTTCCTTTATCCACTACAAAAAATAAAAATAAAATAAATTAAAAACCTTTTAAGCTTTTTAAAAGGTTTATGGCAAACAAGATCACTTTTTTGTTCTATCACATTTGTTATTAATTTAGCAGTGCAGTGATTGAATAACTATCTCAGAGTTCCAGAAGGAAACTATTGAAGCATCCATAAATATCCTTTGCTCTTTATAACTTATTTTCTTTGAAATTCAGGCTTGAAACATCCTGACACTCAAATATGTAAGACATTATTGCAGTTAGATGAAGTTACAAGAGACACTCTAAAGTCAAGTACTGTGGGAGACTTCACAGCTCTCCTCCTCACCATCACCGTGATCTTGTACGAGACATGAATGTAAGGACACGTCTGATGCCATTCAAGCGGTCTTTGAGGGATTTCATGGCAAGGAATGGGAGCTGAGCTCTGTTCTCAAGTGGAAGGACAGCTAGGACCCACCAGCACCAGGCTGGCCCATTAGGGTTAGCCTGCAGAAAGGGAGAAAAGCAGAAGTTAGGTTATCTTTAGATAGTAAGGTCTTGTTTTTGAAGAACTTAAGAGACAGTATTTTGATAACCTGCTTGCTAAGTTGCCATCTAACCGCCAACCTAATGGTTTATAATTACAGGTTGGCCTGAAATAAAAATTACAGCTAAGCTGCACCTTTCCTAAAAATAGGATGTTAAAGGTGGGGGCAGGGAGATCCACTTCTATTTCTAGCAACAGTTTATAGGTTAGGTCTTCTGGATTTTTTTACTCTTATGTTACTATTGACCCAAATATTTGGGATGTCTGCCTCCCTTCTTAATTTATACATCATTTCTGCGTATTTAACTTCTGTCATATTCTGTTAGTTTAAAATCCCTGCCATTTGAAGTCCTTGAACAAGTGTATCACGATTCCTGTCCTCTATTTTCTCTTATTCATTCAGCTGGGGACATACAGTAGGCAAGAAAGCATATATATCTCCTGGGATTGATACTTTAGATATTCTCAGAAAGTTATCAATATTAAATGTAAACTTTTTGTTCACAAGAACACTACCACGGGTGCTTGGCAAGATAATGCAGATACCTAGCTTATGCGGGATAAATTAAGAGGATTACCATTTTCATCATGAAAAGAGCATGCTTCCTACCTTATTGCTTATTCTGTGATTTCTGTCTAAAAAAAAGTTACATAAACCATTGATTCTGGATACCTGTGGGTCAGGATCCTTAGCTGGCATTGGACCAAAATGACTGAGAATTCGACTTTTGAGTGCTTGCTTGAGTGAGTTAAACCACATGTATGCCTGATCATAGACAGAATCATGGAGAACAAGTAATGCAGCATAGTCTTGTCCTTGCACCTGAAATGAGTAAGGAGAGGAGGAAGGACACTTAGTTCAGTCTGCATGTTGGAGAAGGCACCAAATTCATTTTTAGGGTTTCTTTTGGTAGGGAGGGGAAAAGAAAAGAGATATTGAGGGAGTGATAAATCCTGAAAAAAAATATATATATTAAAAAAAAATATATATATATATAAAGTAATTTTTCTCCTAAAACAAACCCCTCTATCAACTCCTTCACCTTCTTGTTCTCTATTCTAAACCAAAGACAACTATTTGCAGAATAAAGACTTTCCAGATTGCTAAATGAAATCACCTTTACGTAAATATCCCATTTACATAGCACAGAACAAAAGCTTTGTGCAAATTTTTAAATTTACTGACTCCTTAGAATAGACATTTTGTCTTCCCATTGTATAGCAAAAGATACATCACCCAGAATACTTTGATTGCTTACCTATTTTTAAAGTAATTAATATAAATCATATAAAAGCTGTACTGGGCCCAATCCTGCTCCCATTTGTCTAAACGGAAGCTTTCCAGTTGGCTTCCATGAAAACAGAGGCTTTTTTTTTTTCTTTTGTCTTATAAACTGCAAAAAGTTATTCTAGATAGAAGAGTGGTAAGATCTCATCCTGTATTCACTTTGTTTTGTCTTGTTAAAACCCTCTAGGAAAGCATGCACACATACATAGCATTTTCTGAAGAATGTGGTAACTGCTATTTTCCCATCTTTAACCACAAACAGTAAACACCACACTGTTTGCTTTACTAGAAACAACTGTTCAACAAAAAAGGAACTCACTGAAAATGAGATGTATTTAGATTTTCAGATTTAATACACTTTATATGAAATGTTTCTAAACTCACCTTTTGATCCTCAATGTACTCAATATCTGCTGTATTATAGCCATCACGCTGGCTGTGCTGTATCACCTTAAATCTCCTCTTGCCGATGCTGTCCACAACAGAGCGACCATCAGCAAAGAATTCAACATTTCTTATCTCCAGAATGCAGCCATAATCTGCAAACCTATTTAAATCAGAACAAAAGCAAGTAAACAAGTTTTATTCTCTCCACCCTTAGTTCCACAGGACTGCCATAGAGCCAGGCCCTACCACAAAGGTACTTACCAGAGTCCTCTCATTTCTATTTATATTGCTCATAGTACTGACCTGCTATAGTTCAAATTATTAACAATTGTTTTCAAAATTATCAGGAAGATTCAGGCTGTCTGATCTGATTAACACTAACTACATGTTTTAGAATACAGGGAATTTCTGAAGAAATTGAAAGTTTTACRTGGCTAGGAAGTATACTTTCCCCATATCTTTTTACATATCTAGAAATGTTCAGTCATTTTGTACAAAAGAACCAGTGCAATTCAGAGTATTAGAATTAAATGAAATCTGTAAAGTAAACTTTCCTCAGAAGTTCAGCAGTTTTTTTGTTATTATTTGTTTTATTTTTGTATACAAAGTATACACCATACTTCTTATGGTATATAGCTTGCAGGTATATGCCCCCCCCCCCCCAAAAAAAAAGGCCAACCCTGCTCAATTCAGAAATGGACACATTAATATCCAAGTGCATAAGTCAGTAAATGGCTCAATGTAAATGCTCAGCCTGTCCTTATGAAGATCCTGTTATACTTCTGCAGCCTCCACTGTACTCAGAACACCATAAGCACATAAATCTTTCCCAATAGCTTGATTATTCTTTTCATAATTAAAACAAAAAAACCCCACAAAACCAGCCTACACCTTACTGCCATTTCAATTTGACTGCTTGTGCCAMAGCATTAAACAGATTTCAGAGTAAAAGAAAATGCACTTCCTTTTCGTGTATTATAAGCAGTCTGCAGCTCAACTTCATATAATACATACTAGATCTAGCTGTAGGTTTCAAGAAAACAGGCAGTCATATCAGACAGGATCCAAGTGCTCAAGAGGCAAACTTTGATCTTCTCAATGTCATTAATTGTCATCAGTAGAAAGAAACTTTCTCTATTGGAAGACTACCACATAAATGTCTAGAACCAAGGACCTTTCTGCACCTTCCTCCAAAGAGAGTTGCCCCAGACTAAGCAGGGTAGATCACATGGTCCAAGCATGCTGCTCACTCACCCCTTGACAGGGTCACTGATGCACATCCCAAATTGTTTGGTGCCAGTCTCCATGCACCGTCGAATCATCAGTCGATAACATGGCTCAAAGATGTGCAAAGGGCATGGGACTGTAGGGTAAGCCATTGTGCAGACAAATATAGGAACATTCTTATTTAGGCTGTAAGAAAGGACAAATCAGAGATGACATTTTACCAAAATATTGGAGAGAGATAAAATACACACATTTTATGCAGTAATGTATTCTCTGAAATTACGGTATCTTTAAACTGAAGTTACAACATCTTTAGATTAAAATCTCAATTTAGTTCAAGTAAAAACTAAAATTATTTTTCCCCTTAAATTGATATCTGGCTAGATAGAATGGAAATTGATATTCCACTGTTATTAGCAGAATGATTTTTAGTTATGCTTTCTGGTTTTGCTAGTAAGAGTGCTAGCTAATGCATTTCTATTACTGTTTTTACTTTATTTTACTTTCCTTAATCCCTTTTCTTCCCTACACAGTAATTTCCAACCCCCAGCCTGCGAGGCTTCACTTCCACCCACTGTCTCACTCTGAGGCTTTCATAAACGGCCACAGAAAGCAACAACATTGATTTGTACCTTGTGCAACTCTCCTGAATTTCTTCTGTTTATTGTTTAGCACAGTGTCTAGTTATACTGCTCAAAGCATAATTTCACCTGGACCCTGTCCTCTTTGAATCATGTGATACAGAGCAAGAAGCTCCTTTGTCAGCACCTTCGTTCCCATTCCACAGCAGCAGCAGCCATTCGTTAGCTAGCAGCTGTGCTATTAGAGACTGTTTTTTAAATACATCGATTACATACTTTGAAAGCTCTGCTATTTCCTCTTCATAAATCTTTCTTCTTTCAGTGAGTTCCTCTGGAAGGTATTTAGCTATCAGCTCCTCCATTAGTACCGTTTTACAGTATTTCCTCATAGCCAAGCACTGCAGCAAAAAAGGAAAAGCAAGCAGTTTTGGATAATGTCTAGCATTTCAAACTACTGTGCCTATGCACAAGGTAATCATCTGTTAGCTCCATTTTGTTATGTCTATTGCACATACAAATGATCCTCTGAGCTTGCACTACCACTGAAGAGTTGTTTATTGAACTATTCACCAAGTTACAGGCATTGTTTTAGCCAATCCCTAGGTGATTTGTCTTCCCTTTCCAGATTTTCCAAATATAAACATGGTCTTAAAGTTCAAACAGAGAAGATTATCCACACTTTGTTAGTCCCCAGGACCTCCTAGAAGTTGTATTTTTCTTAAGTTATGTAATATTTCTTTTGAGTTTGGAAGTACCAGAGGTTTCTGAAGGTGCTACTTGATCCTATTCCGTGCCCTCTAATTTATGCGGACTAAATCCATGCATCATTACCTCTGAGAGACCTTCTTTGCACAGGGGACATTTTGGGTTGTGATCCAGGCATCTCTCAAGGCATTTGAGACAGAACGTGTGCCCACAAGGTGTAGTGACAGGTTCATAGAAGAGCCTGGATTGGAAAATCCAAAAACAAAAAGACAACAATATCGTGTACCAAAGTAAAACCAAAAAGCTGTTACCAAAACAGCTGTACTCATTCACTAATTTAACTACGGACTCCACACTTCAGGGAAGAAGTTGTTTCTTGCTTTTAATTTCATCCAACTTTTGTATTATTCAGCTTATAGACTTTGCTATTGCCACCTAGTATGGAATAAACTAAGCAATAAACTAAATTGCTATTGTACATGTGGAAATTATAAATATGTAAACCCACATTTATTAATATCTTCAGCACTATGAATACGTTTAAGAACATAATTGGCTCTTAACAAAATTGCTATAGCCAGTTTATTAAATGTCATTAGTTACTATAAATACTGGCATTTAAGCAAGGGAACATATGAAGAAATATCAAATGCCACACCTATCTCATTGCAACTTGACTGTATGATTGAAAACCCTTCTTTGTTAATTGTTTAGTGAACAGAAACTTCACAGCACAAAGGCTACTTATTCCTTTGAACTATGTAAAATACCAAGTTCTAAACTGTTTCAGTAAGCATTTGTTTGCATATGTAACTATTCAGCAGTGACTGACTTGGTCTGAAATGTTAGCATAAAGACAAGAAATCCCTGTTAGAATGCACCATCCTGGTCCAGCTCTCACTGAAGCCAGCACAGCTTTTCCCAGCAACTCTAACAGGGCCTGGACTGAGTCTCATGACTTGGAGAAAGAAACACTATGTAGAAAGATTTCTTGTGACAGCATTTTAAGCTATTATAATGATAGAAACCAAATATTCACTCCTGCTGAGTAATGCTCTCTCATTTCTCACCAATACGTTGTTTTACCCTTAGTTTCTATTTTCTGCTTGCTGCTGGAGTGAACACAGATCAATAACACTTTGCCACTCCATCTGACAAACCGGTTAATAACAGCTCCTGCAGTTAATAGCGAATAGGTCAGTAGGTTACTAGGCAATTAGTGCAAGGTATCTCAGGATYCAAATCCGTAAAATACTTCAGAGCATGGCAGGAAATAATTATGATCAATTTGCATTAATAGTAACAGTGAAAAAGGTCTTGTGACAGCTTCTCTTAGTGCAAGCCTTCACTGTTGTAATGAAGTTACAAAGTTTACACACCTCTGGATGTAAGGGCTATATTTGTGACTGCAAATATAGAATCAGTGCTAGCATCCCCCTATGCTCTCAGAGAACCAGAAATCCTTAAGCTCATTCCTTTAAGAATGTATTGTAGTCTAGCTGTTTCTGATTTAACATAGAGGATGAGGAAATGTAGTTAATTAATTTTATTAAAAACATCTGAAAAATGCTTTTTGGACACAATGATCATAAACATGGAGACTCATTAAAACCAGCTAAGACCAATTGCGTGGCTTTGTGTTAGAGGAAAGTTTTGCTCTTAGCAGTATCGAGTGTTTTGACAGCTGTGTAAACTTTGGGAGCATGTTTCAGCTGTAGGCGGACAGAGGGAGAGGGGGCAGACCTGATTTATTCCAAGCAGAAGTGAGTTAAACAACACAGCAGTTGTTCCCCCAAAGATTTCAGTTTGTTTGAAATAAATTGAGTTTTCCCCAACARCATTTAAACAACAAAACAAAAGGAAATCTACATTTTTTCAGGTCTTTTAAAAATAAATAAATTCCATGAAGAGGCCATCTGCTATTTAAGAATCTAAAATACAGTGCACGACTAACACCAACATACTTTGTTTATAAGTCTGGGTAATTAAAAAGATGGCCGAAACAACACTGAGTGCAGAGGTGGAAGAATGCTGTGGARCACACCTTCCAAATATTTCTTTCTAAATGTTAGTAACAAAACCCCTCATGAATATTTGCCAAAGGTAAAAGTGTTTTTACAAAACAAGTAGCCAAATAGATGGAGTTAACAATTCTGTTAGTATTAAGTCATTGCTATCCTTGAGACTAAATCTGTTATTTAGCTGACAGAGGAGATCATGAAGCAAGTGTTATGGTGGCCTTAGTTAACTAAAGCAGGAATTCAGCGCATCACATTTAAGTGCTAGAGAAAAAACATGCTCTTTGCTTGCAAGATCCTCCTACTGCAATAGCAGCAACATAATATTTTACATGCAAACTTAGAATAGTCATAGAATGTGCTCCCTTTGCTATTTTATGCATTATATAATGTCATGTATGGCTCTACTAATTCCAAGGGACAAACAGCGGACTTGTGCACTGTGTGCGTCTGTGAGTGGGCGCGTGTAACTGGTGAGGGGAAATCTTTTAGACATGTTCGCTAATGTACTTAACCCTCACATGACCTTATCTGTCTTTTCCCAAACAATCACTAGTCTTGAGCAGATCAAACAGTTCCTATTCATCAACAGTGTTCAGAACCAAAGAACTAGAAACGCGTTAATGGAAGAATCATTGTAATAAAAGCAGATTTCAAGTCAGAGGAAAAATAAGAAAAAGTAAGCTAGGAAATCTCTAGATCATATGAGAGAAAGATAAAGCTTAAAAACTAAGGACATGCACGGGACAATAATGAATACCTCATACACAGGGAGCAATCCAAATCTGATGGATCCACGAAATCAAATGGAATATGGTGCCCAGCACTACCTCCCTTGATATCAACTGTATCTATCAATAATGATAAAAAAGCATATTACAATACATGATTGGACACAACTACATAAACAATGCAGAATTTCAGAGACTTTTTTCCTGTGTATCTACAGTATCTGATATTTAAACATGTATTGTATTTACTTGCAGGTTACTGAACCATTAGCATCATTAGAATAACTTCTATGCAAAGCATCAAATTCAGCTTTGGCAAAAATTAGCATACCTCCCCTTAATTTTTGTGACATTATGCCCACTAACAGAAGGCTGAATTTAGCCTTGCATTAACAGTTAATGTCAAAGTATCTTTTAGTGTTGGAAGTCTACAGTGGGACAAATTCTTCTGTCATGCCACTGTAAATGCATCCCACAGCATGAGAACAAGGCCGGATCTCAGATGTCATGAGCAAACAGAATTCATGCTTTTAAGCATAACATATATATTTTACTTAATATGGAAAGTGCCAAAAGCATGCACAGCATTAATGTTTATCAGAAGACCTCTGAATCTTGTAAGAAACAACCACTTGACCTAACTTTCTTAGCCCTTTTTTAGACTAACAATTAATTTTACAAGGAAGGTGCAGCATTCCAAGTTCCACATCGTGCCCTGACTAGATTAAAGATAAGATACAAAAACCAAAGTCTAATTTGAAGCCTCTTCCTCTAAGAAAAAATTCCACTGACTGCATGTTGTGGAACTCATCCTGTGCTTAATTAAACATACCTTTCTTCATGAGCTTGCAGGGCACCTCAGCGCTTCTCATCTCCTCAGAGCAGCACTTCCTTTTCAGAAGGCTGCACTTCTCAGAAATGAGAAAGGCAGACTCCGATAGGGAGGTGAGTTTGTTCTCCTCCTCTGAGCAGTCCCTGTTACTCTCTGTAATTTGTACAGATTTCCTCAAACTGCCAGAAGTAGTTACATTTTGTTCCTCTTGAACAGGAAAACCCTTTTTCTGTTCCACATTTRTCTGTGTAAAGAGAGGATCAACATTAAACACAAACAGCTTTGTAAAGAAAAAACAAAACAAAACCTGTAACAAGCCTTAATATTATGGATCATCAGGAAAGACTTTGTAGGTCAAGACATAGCAGTTCAAGAGTTGCTGCATCAGGGTCTGATTTTAATTGAAATTCTTTTCAAACTAACTCTCCCCTCCCCCCAATGTCACTGATTTTTTTCAGCCTTTATGTATGGCTTTATGGGTTGGTCACGAAACTTGATTCATGCAGAAATTTGACTAAATCTCAGCATGACACATTGTTATCACTTAGCCTGGAATGGAAAATTATATATTGTTTGTATCAATGATGGTATCAACCATCATATCAAAACCACCAAAGCAACATGAGTTTTATTCTGAGGAAACAGCATAAATGCACAAAACTTATAAGAGAGAGAGTGCACAGAGCTTCCTTCAGCAAGACTGATTTCTTTCGCAAGGGATAAAATGATCATTCACTATCCCACTCTGGCTACAACCTATTAACAGCCATTTCATAGAGCATCACCTATCAGCTTGTCACATCAACTCCCCAGATGAACCTGAAAGTACATACTGCAGACTGTGATCAGGAGCTGTGGTGATACCTAGTATGTAGAGGGATGAGAACTGTCCCTCAAATTGACTTGCTTCACTTCAGAGGCTCTTTACTACCCATTACTTCGAAGAGCTAAAGACAGTTACAGGTATAGTACCTTCTCATTTCTGACAAAAAATTAAGAACAGCATAAGGCTTCTGTTAAACAAACAGGAAGACAGTTAAAGAGAATCCAGTAARTCACATTTTATGTACATTCTGAAACTCAGGAAAAGTCTGAGGAAATGTATCATCCAGTCTCCCAGAGATGAAAAGGAGAGAAGACTTCCCAATGTGAACATAAAACACAGCAAAATTAAAAACCGCACATCAGATTTCTTTACCTTGAGCAACCTTTGTAGGTTATGGCTGGTGCCTCCAGATCCCACTGAATTTAGGAGATTCCCCTTTAATCTAGAGTGATGTGACAACAGCTGCAGGATATCAGGTAAGTGTTCCTGAGCATTTCCCGGGATGAGTGAAAATAAACTAAGTAGAAGCTGTGATATAAAACAGAATACTTCACTGCTTAGTTCTTTCCTTGTATCCGCTAAGCAAAAAAGCAAGTAAGGGAATAGCTGAAAGAAGCATCCTTGATTTTTAAAAGCCATTTAAAGGGCCCTTTATTCTAGGGTGAAAGCAAAAAGAAATACAAAAGTTGATGCAATATAGGCTTAACAAACAGAAGAGATATTTTCGGAGTTAAACAAGCCAGTATGTTCTTAACCATTCTCTATGATAAGAGGCACAAACATGCCTTTGTCCTCTTGCTCTACAGTTTAGAGCTCAACAGGAATTATTAACATCTTTCTCAAATGTTTTTGCTGCCTATCAGAAACTTTCAGTGGAGTTAATTAGTACAGAAAGCACTCATCTCACAGGTTTAATCCATGTTCAGTCAAGTAAACGTCTCTGACACTGTAAATTGTAACTATTTTAATTCACCTATGTGACAATACAAAAAAAAAAGGCAGTAGAAAAAAAAAAAGGTCTTCATTTGCTATCAGAAAATAAGTGAATCAGTATCAACTAGCAACTTGTAGCCACTTGTACTACAGTGCAGTTCATCAGATGATTAGTCAAGGGGGGGGGAAAAAAAAAGCTGAATGGAAAATTCACATGCTTTAAAAGCTAATTTCAGCATACTACTGAGGTGATCCTGCTGATACATGAGGAACCCACATGATAGCTAAGATTTCTTTTTAAAGGCAAAAAGATTCCACAGGATCATACTCTATGTCAAAACTAATGTGGAGAGACAGCTAACGCAAACAGAATGTCATAGCTGTGCCTGAAGAATTTGGTAAAAAATAGTATGTCATTGTTATGCAAACAGCTTGGAAATGACCCAGTATTACATCATGGATGAACTCTGTATCTGATGAGTGTGCAAGCAGTTCTTTCAGTTGCAAGAAGCACAGTTTTCCTCAGAACCCCACTGCTCAGAAATTAGCTGTCTTTGATAAGACTATTTGGAGTCTGAATTTAGAAACATATCTGTTTGTTCTTGCTTTTCTTGCTCTAGCACACAGGAAGTCTCCCAGCATGACTATGAGAACAAATCATGATACAACGAAAGACTGTATGGAACATGCTGGAAAAAACAACAAAAAAAACCCAACCCAACCAAAAGAACAATGACAGAAAGTCCCACAGGAAATGGAAATCTCAGCCACATACAAAATATGATAAAAATCTGATTGCACCACAGCCATCCAGGCCATAYTTTCTCAGTTACCTGCGTGAACAGAGCTTTACTGTAAGAATTCTACTGTGCTTTTAAAAAGCCTTTCATGTCACAGCACTCAGAAGCCCAAAACTTCCCATCCCACCAACCACAGACAAAAGCATAAATGCACTGCCATAAAAAAGAATTTAATAAAATGAAGATAAAGCATAGCAACTATTACATTTTTATTCTCATAAGCTATCCTTGCTGTGATGCTAAGCCGTTTGGCTACAACAACAACAACAAATGATCAAAGGTAAAAACGCCAATGCATTCCAGGAAAGGAGACCGTAATTAATCCTTGAGGTGTACAAAACAAAACTAACTGTTTTCACCAAACCCCTTTAAAGGGAAAGGTGAAAGATTCCACAAACTGTAACTTAGGCTGCTACTCGAAAGGGCTTACTGCAGATCTGTTACGTTGCTTATTTAGCATTAATTATTAGCAACCTTTGAAACGATTTTAAAACATCTCTCCTTCTGCTGACTGGTTCCTCTCCTGGCCCCTTCACATGCTGATACTTGGAGCAGCGCACGARGGCTGCAGGAAGGGAGCTGCTGCTCCCAAGTGGAGCTGGAAGGGTGCTGCGTGTTGCACTCCACCAGTCAATGGCCTGATAAAATATTAAATAGCAACTCCCCCTCTTTTGCACTCAGTAATTGGTAATACATTGCCAAGCTAGGAAACAGATTAGAAGTTTGATCAGAGGCAATCATAAGAGTCTGTGGGTGGCGATTATTAGCAACTCCATTTTATTTCTATTTTGCTGATGCTAACATCATGAGTAACTGTTTCCACACAGTGTCTGCTTAATGTTTTCTTGCCACCCCCATTACCTTCAAATACAGCAATGGATACAACCAGAATTTGAACAGTGCTCTAGATTTATCTCCCCAACCAGCCCTTTGCAGTAATCCATTGAAGAGAGAAAGAGAGTGTGCAAGCAAGAGATGAGAGAGAGACAAGAGAAAGAGAGATAGGGAGCACATGCGTGAGAGACAAGAGAAAGGGAGAGGGAGAGAGAGAGCGAGCCTGCATGCGAGACAAGAGAAAGAGAGAGAGAATTCTGATCCTTTTCTATGCTAGATCACTGAAAGTGATTAGGCAGGTCCAGACAGTTTAGGGAACTCACCTTTTGAGCCTCAGATTTGGCCATCTTGTTCCCAGTATCTAGAGCAAGGCAGAATAGAAACTCTCTTAAAGCTTCTTCTGTTTTCCCCAGATTAGCTAATGCTTGTCCTTTCCTTAAGTGACCCTGAAATGAAATATATCCACAGTTGCAGCTTTTGTTCCTTTTGCTGTGAGAATATTCAATTAAAGCAAGATGAAATTACAGAAGATCTTTCCGGAGAAAAGAAAGTTAGGCAGACAGAATTCATTACAACAGTCTCTTATTCCTTGATACCACCGGTGGCTGGATTTTTAACCACAATGGTTCTGAAAAATCTTCAGATACACAAGCTCTTAGAGGCAGAAACGGGATATTCCCTAACTCCAGTAAGTATAATTCTCCCAGCATCTGAGCCCAGTTGATCACTGGCACAGCTGAAGCTTGAGGAATCCCATATTCTATCTTGGAAAAATCTACTCCCCCCCCCCATTAATCTCCTAAACTAGTGCTTATAGAAATMTATATTATATATATTATAGCTTATAGAAAAATGTAAGTACAGCACTCAGTTTTTAAAGACAGTTCATGAACCTGAGATTCCTCCAAGTCAAAGACAATAGTGTTTAGTAGCTCATCCTCCAGGAAGGACCTGTGTTGCTTATTGCTCTTTTCCCTCAAACCAGAAAGCACAAGAATATCATAGTTGAATGTCTGTAAGTCACAGGAGTCAAAGAAGTTACAAGAGTTAAAGCATCTCTCAAATTCAGTTCTCCTTGAACAACCTAATAGCTTGTTTTAAAACCTTTATGCTGCACCAGTTACAAAGTACAACTGAAGTCAGAACTTACTTTCAGCCAGTATGGCTGGAGTCTGCATGCTGTTTCTGCATCATGCAATGCATCTTCACAAGCTTTCAAAGTAGAGTTAATCTGGGACCGGTTGCTGTATAGTAAGTGGTCATTTGGAGCTGTAGTAAATAGAAAAAACTGGCTGATTAAAATTATTTAAAAATTAGTTACATAAGCTTTATTCCCTAGAACTTAAACAAAAAAAMCCCCACATGCTGCTCCTCCAAAGTTTTATATATATATAAAAAAATCCATTCTTTAAATAACTATGTACTAAATCAAATATGGCAACCTCTTTGGGCAACTCCAGACAGTGTCAGCTATGCATTATACAACTGCAGGAAACATTGCATAAATAAATGCTGAGACACTTGTACAACAAATTACCAGCTCAGACAGAGGATCAGACAGTTCACAGAACGTAGAGGAAATATTTAAGGTGGCAAGAGCAATGCTCTCAGTGTAGACCGAAGTTTCAGAATTATTAGGCTCAAGGCTTTTAAATGGTACATAAAAATCTTTGCAGGCTATAGTTCAACGCAGGAAAACAACGGACAACTAAAATAATGAGATAAGTACTCCAGCAGTGTAGATAAAGTGATCTCTCAGTTATACAGACTGCGTGTAGTATCAAGATATAACGTGCACCAGATTAAGGATGTATTCTTTCGTTTGATACCCCCTTTATTTAAAGGAAACTGTTAACATTTTGCCCTTACTTTCCACTTATTGCCTGCAGTACTAGTTGCTTATTCTCAAACTAGACTAAAATCAGCACGTCAGAAGTTTTCACTGCACAACCGTTTGTAACGCTTGCGAGCGGCGAGGCACGCGAACGGCGCTGGCCTTCCCGGAGCTCGTCTGGCGACTCGCACGAGGGGCGACGCTCCGCGGGTTTTTACTACGCTGCCGAGGGAG
>NW_020448019.1:803357-831809 GCF_003343035.1 Apteryx rowi | reverse complement strand
GCGCTGTGCCTAGTTACGTTTGACCCACTGACCTACAGTGCCGCCGCGGTGAGTAACGCAGATCACGCTGGTTTCACCGCTGGGAGACCTCAGGTAGTATTAATGAAGTATCCGTCCAAAGCAGGACTGAAAACGCGAGAAACCCCTTTCCTGCCCGAGCTGGAATTTTAAAGCGTTTAATTATACACTTAATCACCCTCCTTAAACAAATCTATGTAGCAGTGAAGCTATTTTAATTTCTGTCAGTTCATCGTGCTGCTCAGGACAACGAAACAGAAAATAAAAGGAAAATATCTTGTTTGGTCATGGAGCAGGGCACACTGGATAGCTATCCCTACCCACGTYAGGTTCCAGCTAAAAAAGCACAGGTCTTACTGTGTAGAAGCTTATTTGATTTAAGATCAGCTGTAATATGCACATAACCCACCAATTTTCTTTATATGAAAGGATCTAGCTTGTTGTGTAACTCCTTGGGTTAAATGTAATCTAAGGATGGATGCTGAAAGATTAAGAAAACTACCTGTGTTACCATAAAAATACCTCAGCTAGTAGTTAGAACACATGAATAGGAGCAGTTGTTTCAAAGCAAGTTGTCTGATCTTTTTGGCTTGCAGTTTTACATGGACCTTGTACCTAGTTTCTAGAAATGTCCACAATACACATACATATATTTTCAAAGACCCTAAAAATATTGGCCACTTTTCACAAGTCCACTGCAGCATTTGAAATCCCTGAGGATATCCTATTAGTGATACCAATGGCCTCTCACAAAGCTCAGGAGAGGGGCTGAAGGAATCCACTTCCCATTTCTTACTTAAAGAGGTGCTGGGACTCCCCAGCCTGCACTGTATAACAAGCAGGTATTAAGGGACAGGCCCTGCCTTGAGGGGTTTCAATAGACAAGACAAGAGATGGAAGGAGGGAGAGGTAACGACTTTTGTAAGAGCTTATTTACAGAAGATGCTTGAGAAAGTTCAGATGAACTTGAATTTAAAGTGAAAAACTAATTTGAAGTTGCTTATATTCTGGATCCTAAATCTTAATAGTATACACTTTAATAAGAATTAATTTAGTGATGTTTAGCCCAGTGTCCTTGTGCTTATAGAGAAAGCCAGATGTATACCTGGGAACAGAAATCAGCCATGAGACCCTTTAGTTGTCTTTGAGTCCCCTGGTGCTAAGACATTTTGCACATGCACAGAATTTGGCCACTGTCTCTGGGGCTCTTGAATCTTAAAAACAAACAAACAAACACACACACACACACAAACCATTGTAGCCAGGTAAGTTCTTTAATTAAAAAAAGAAAAAGGTTAATTGAATAACAACTGATTTCAGTAATTCTCTCTGCCATCAGTTAAGTCAGACAATCATCCAAAGTACAGCACAGCCTGCTATCAAATAGTTCAAAGAAAAGGTAGGATAGTTAAAGAACTTATGCTAGTTTCAGTTAAGCAATGGTTCAGAACAGTTAGGAAACCCCCCCCCCACAAACACACGTGCTCAGAAGTATATGCTATACTTTAAAAAATAATAATAAAAAAAATCTTTCCTTCCCATCAAACCCAAACTTGCTTACAGGGCATAGACATCTTGTTTTCCAACTTCCAGGCAAAAGAAAAAAAAAAAGAAAAAAAAAATCAGGCTATATTAAAGTCTTAACAAAAGGAAAGAAAAAAAAGGAAAATATTTTCTTGTAGCCCTGAGGTCGACAGTTGTCTCTATTGCAAAACCATAGTCTCAGCAACCCTTCTGTGTGCTATTTTATAACCATTGTCCTGAAAACCACTATGAGTCAAAGCCTGTTCAAGCGAGGGAAAGTGACATAACCGCGGGTTACCGGTAGCAATGCACCAACAGTCTCTCTATCAGGGATATGCCAACAATGTTTACAGAGTTACATAGCACACACTTAAGAGGGAAAAGTCATAGTATAAAAGGGGGGTTTATTAGCACTACATGAATTCAAGATAGGGAATGGAAAGAGATTATCACAGAAAATTTAATCAGGGTTTGTGCTCTGAAAAGCACTTCCACAGGATCTCTTTACAATGTGTGAAAGCGTCCACAGGGCTAGCTAACAGTCTGATCACTTGAGACTAAAACGAGTCTCAAAAAAAAGCACTGTGAAATGTTCCTCTGGGAATTCTTGTACACCACCAGGAGCACGGCTGAATCATTTCAAAAGAAAAGGGCAGCTATGCATGTGAACTCTACTCTAGTGGTGGGAGCCGTACGCTTACAAGGAGTCAGAAAACAGACTTTTATCCCAAGCCAGAAAACAGTTAAATCCTTATCATGGATGGCCTATGGGAAAACGCTGTGACTTCTTAGGAAAGAAACCAGCTGGCACTGCCTCTGCTGGTTCCTGGTATGTGTGTTGTTTGGTAAATGTTAGTAGTGTGTGGGGTGTAACAGGTACAGAGTGAGCCTTACAGTCACTAACTTCAAAGAATTTTAAACCTAAGCTACTGCTGCGCTGCTCACCAGAAGTCAAACAACAACAAAATACTTGGGCCTGACATCTGGCCAAGCTCTGCAGAGATTACATTAGCAAAAACAGTTGTGTAAGAATATACGTACTCAATCCAGATTTGTTGGATTTTTTTGTATAACAGATCCTGAAAGCACGATTCGGAGCTTTCACACATTCATACATATATTCATGGATTTGGAGTAGCAGGGGGTCGTAAGGTGTACTTGATTAGAAAGCAAAAAAAGGCAAACCCCTACCTATCTGCATTGTTCATGAGATCAAGAATTGATTTATCCTTCAGTTAAACAGAAAAAGTTAAAGCTAGGAGGTGACTCACTCTGCAAAAGCACATCTCCCTTGTATGATTTTTTTTCTGCAAAGGGAGGTTTAATTTCTTCCTTTTAATGACAATGAGCACAATACCGATCTTCTTCCAGCAGTTAATGACTGGCGTAACAGTATGAGAGCATGACTACATTCTTGAGCCTTCTTCTGGATTATAATCTGCATCATAGTTGAGACCACAAAACCAATCAACAATTCTATTTTTTCCCCCTCTTTTATACAACTAACCGAAGTGTGAAATTCTGACCTACTAGTCATCATGACAAAGCTCCTTCTGCACTGGAAGTAGGGATGTAGAAGTCATATAACAAATAAAACCACAGATGGCTTTTTATTTTCACACACTCTGTAATGGTCGATAGRCAAAAATAGTTTTGGACTGATGGCCCACAGAGTTCAGCCAATTAAAAAAAAARTTGCAATCTGACCATTATAGCAGCTGTGCTAACTCATGGTCAGATAAATAACAGAAAGTCAAGAGATGCAGGTTCTTCTGTATTATTTTGACACAATCTCTGAATGATTTTTGGCAATTATCTTTAACCCTCCCTTCTAAATTCTGCCTAACTGTAACTAGTCCTCCATGCACTGGGCATCTCTCTGCTATTATATATACTTTATTTACATTGAAAAAACAATCAAGTTAAAGTTTTATCTTAAATATGTTCTAACACATTAATCTTGAGATAAAAGGTATAATGGAGAACTTTATGTTCACATTACGTGGTTAGAAATTTGCAAGAATTAAAACATTCACAAATACATTAGACAGTCTAAATAAATACCCAGCAGCACCAAACACAGAAAGCAACTGGAGAACTGCGGTTTGTTTTTCAGGGAAAACTGCAAATAGAACCTATGAAAGGTCCTTGTTACCAACTGATCCGTGAACAGTGTGTAGTAAGAAAGAAGCGGTGCCCTTTTCATGCAAACCTCCTATCTTCCTAATTGATGACTGACTAGTGATCAGCTTGACAAGACCTTGGGACTGACACAGTGAGCATCCCATTCAAATAACATCTTTCACTGTGTGGTACAGAAAGGGGATTCAGAGTGTGTCCCTGAAGTGTAACCAAGCCTTGAGTAATTTGGATAAAATAAGTTCTGTTCAGACATACCCAGATTTTGAGAAGGTTATTTTTGTTCTATATTGGAACGGAAGTCAGAAATTCAATGGGGAATGCAAATTCTGGAATATTTTAACTTGGAAGCAAGAAAATGTTTTGGGGTTGAACAAATAATTAATACATAATTCACCATGAAATTCTTGGAAAGCTAACAATAATTTGAACATGCCTATTTGTCAAAATCAAGAAATTCCCAGTAGCCATTTTGATGACAACTAAACTGTTTTACTGAAAAGCTATTCTGCCAAAAACAAAGCCCAAATGAACTGCTTCTTTAAGTACAAAAGAATGAAAGTGCCAAGGGTTTTTGTACCCTTCAGTGTGCATGGTAACTTCCAGTTACAGTAAACTCTTGCTTAATGTATGGCAAGACAGACTTTAGACTAAGAAGTCCATCACCTATTGCAGAGAACATGAGGAAAACAGTTGGGAAGCCTTTCCATTTCTGAAGAACAGGGGTGACTGCTGTTAGGAGAACCACTGAATGAATATATTTTGTATAGAAGGTAGAAGTATTTATAGATTATTTTATTTTGACCAGTAGAAAATACTTTGCAAATGTCTTGAGCAATATTAGAGGTCATTTTACGCCCATGCAGTTTTTAGTTTGTCTTAAAAGACTTGACTAATGGCCTCAGTTGAGATATCTTTCCAGTTCAAAACCACGTAAATCTAAACATTCAGAAGGGAAAGGCAATAACAAGGAATATAAGAACATATGTTTTGTTTCACAGTTTGTGATAATGTAATTCCAGTAAGAGGATGAACAAACTTCATGAAGTGAAGTAAAAAAGAAATCAAATTAATGTAATCTACAGTGCACTTGAAGCCATGTTACAGGACCTAACTCCTTTGTATTTGCTATGGCATGACCTGAATACAGTAGTTAAGATATAGTATGGGTCAACCCTGGAGGTGGCCTATTAAGACAGCAAATGGAAAATGCAATTTAACTGTTCAAAATCATGACTGATAGATTTAAAACTACAGGACAAATTGTTGCACAGATTTGAAAGGCTTTCTGGACCTCAGCTATTTAGCTGTCTAAACATTGAACTGTGATCCACTGATCTAGCACCAGAGAAAATGGCAATTAAAAGATAAACTAAATCTAAAAAGAACTGCTCTCCAGTATTAGAAGAAAAGGGTAAGAGTTCTTCAGTCTGATGTTTTCTGCTTGGTTCTACTCAGAACTTTTTTTTTCAACAGCCCATGACTTCACCTATGTTAATACTCCACTGAGACAGAAATTACCATCTGATAAACAGGTTTAGAAACATATTCATTAACCTGCAGACATGCTGTGCAGTGAGTCCTCAAAGATTTTCAAATAAAGTAAAAAATAAGCATCATTACTTCTGTTGCAGAGATGTCCGAGAGAGACTGCTCCCTACTATTGGTTCCTACCCAATTCCTATACTTTAACAGGGGAAAGAAGGCCTAGCTTTCTAAGTGTTCTTGGTAAAAACGTAATATGGCTTAGAGGCAGCAATATGTATCATCTTACCATCAAACACTTTTTTCCAGACAATATCTAAAATTTTCAGAAGTCTCCAGCAACATCGAGAAGGCACAAAGAAATACTAGTCATTTTGTAACAAAAGTGACAACTGAAATCATACTAGAGGCACAGAAACATTATGAAGGCAGCTACACCTACTTCTAAATCATGGCTATCCAAAGGACAATAAACTTCCCACCCATCCACCTAGTGAAGCAGGACATTTAGTCCTTACTAGCTTTGGAATGATCAGGTCTTTCTTTTCAAGAAGGAGATAGTATGTTCTCAATATCACCCTTGCAATACTGCCCTTTCAATGATAATGTTACTCTAAATTCTTCAGATACCTTGATTCATTCCAGCAGAAAGTCACACTGAAGTCTGAAGCAAGTCCAACATCACACTAAAGTCTTTTTATGCCTATTGTGATTCCTAAAATCCAAGAGCCAAGTCATCCTCTCCCACACAAACACCTGTGGGAGTGTAAAAGGTCTCTCAAATCCATGATAATTTCAGTAGTTTTCTGCGGGGAGTGAGGTGGATAAAGGCGAGTTCTGCAATCTCACAAAATGAAAGAGAAGTACAGGTGGTACTACTACTGAGGCAGAAACCCAGCAAGCAGCTACAATAAGCCAGTGCTTAAAAACAATAGTGCTGTGTGCTTTCTGAACTACCTTTGACAGCCAGATAAATCCTATAGTTCTAGGGCTCATGTGCTGTGCTGTCTTTGTGCTGTTGCTTAGCCTCCGTATCTTTGCTGCTGGGGGGAAAACCCATTCAGGCACTGAATSAGGAATGCATCCTTTCTTGGCAAAGCCCTTAGGGGCATACTTGTGGTCCCATCGAGTTTAAATGAGACTTAAATATATATTCTTCAAGTTAAGCAAGTGCTTCTGAGCTTTACTCATGGGCAAAGGAGCTTCAGCCCAYGCTTAACTGTTTTCTTGACCTGGGAGCTTGGACATTCTCATACCTGCGACTTCTGTCCCAGTGGCTGTATGCAACATCTTCATCCTGGGATCTGACTTGCACTATTAATGAGTATATAGCTGTAGTGGTCTACAAGGTTACTGCTCCTGCTGTTTGCTATCAGCTCAGTGCCAGAGGCTTCTGCCCTGTAATAGAGTCAGATTATTCAGTTCACATCAAACATATGAAATATGTGAAACAAGAGGCAGGCACTTAGAAATCTAAAAGATTACTGCTTTTTAGCCCATTCTGATCAACCAGATCAAGGTTTAGACTGCATCTTTTCACTTCTGCAGTTCCATAGAATTGATTCTGAAAGCTCAATCCATATTTCTTTCTTAATGTACTTCCAATTTCCTTCAAAATTACCATTTAAAAAAACATAGATGTACCTCAGTCACTTACGGAGAAGCCAGACAGCAATTTTACTTATGCAAAACTCAATCAATTTCACATTTGTCGTACTAGAATGCAGGAGTTTTTTTTATTTGAGACGTTGCAGAGCTTTCTTATGATACACATTGATGGGGTTTCCGGTAGCAGGCTTTCAAAAATAATTAGAGTGATGAATCATAATCAGGAAGAAATGGCTCTTACATCTATTAAGACAGTTATTTAAAAAATGTTTTGATGAATCATGCAAAAATGCTCACAAACAAGATTATACTTTTTTCATCAATATATTTCTTGTTTTTCCTAAGTCTTAAGAAGAGAGCTGGTGCTTTTAACACCTGAAYTGAAAAAATATTTACAGCAGACATCATAAATGCTACACTGCAATTCAGACTGGCAAAATGGTGCTGTTTCTCTGCTTTGCTATTCACAAACCTTGCTGAGGGTTTCAAATCTGTAAGCTCCCCATTTGGAAGTGTTCAGTCCTGGATCTTCAGTATGCTTCTTTTTTCCAAATCATTCATTTCCTTCAGTATAAGGGCAACATTGTATCTCAGTTCTTGAAACTTTGCAACAGGCACCTGAAATGGAAGATTCATTTTAGAAAACATGAAAGATGTTGGAAACTTTGGTTAAGGTGTGCCTATGGCCAGGGAACATCCCGCAGTGTCAGCCCAATCTCTCTCAAAATAAAATTTTTTTTTTTTTAGATTTTAGACAAAGGATTTGAAGTAAATAAAATTCAGTTAATTCAACTAAACCATCTTTGACCACGGGRGTGGGAAAAGGAGGAGAGTAGGAAAAAGATCAATTCTATCAATACTGAAACACTCTTCCCAAGGAGTTACATTTATACATTGTAAAACCAAATCCTCTCACTTCTCCAACAGGCCACAAGTTTGAAAGCACCACGAAAAGGTGGCTAAAAAGAGTGGACAAAGGAAAGGAGTCCATGGAATCATTTGTTTAAGGAGCTCAAAGGATTTGCTATGACTTTTCCTCTCAAGTGTGGGGTCATGCAATAAAAGCAAGAATACAGGGCAAGAGGCGAGTTACAATTTTTTCAAGAGGAATTACGCTGCAGAAAATGGGAGATCTGTGCTAGTGATCTGTTGCTCTAGAGAACATACTGAAATGCACAAGAGCATTTCTTTCATAAATAGCAGGGCACAGGAGAAATAGGAGAGCAAGCTCCCCAAACTAGTAAACAAAAGGAAGAATGAAGCGACGAGAAAGTCCTGTGCAAAGTGTGGTGCTGAGTACCACTGCAGCTTTTTAAAGCTAGCAGTGATAACTGGAAGAGAGAAGTAGGAAATTCAGCGATACTTCCAATAGCATAAAGGTAATGAGTTTTCACTGTCTGACCAAAGAAGGAAAGCTGTGTCATTCTACAAGGACAGGAGTTTTTAAATGACTAGGAAGAGAATGAAGTTGGAGAATGAGAGGTTTACACTATAACAGTCAGTTAGCAGAGTATATGAAACTTTGCCACTGCTTACAAGCCGCTCATTTACATCAGGTCATTTGAACTTTCTGTTTTACTCTAAGTTAGGAAGAGTGTTTCTTTAGGATTTCATAAACTGGAGCTGCTATGACCTCCACAAAACCTCTTATTTTTCCTGACTTTTAAAAGCCCCAAAGTTATTTCAAATTTCACGCAAGTTACATTCAGTTTGCTTGCCTATGCCTGTGTTGCAGAGCAAACAGGAATTTTAGAAAGCAGAGCTGTGGACCGCATGCTTTTAAGTACAGGGAGTTGGTAAAGCATGTTTAATCAGATGGTTCCTTTGCAGGTTCTGTAACTGGGTTGTTAAACCCTGAACAGGCCAAGTGAGAAAGACTTGTTTGTACAGTAGGAAGCTCCTAACTACCCTACATTTGACCAACTTTGCTTCCTGAGGTTCTAAAAAATAAATCACCTCCTATTAGATTAGCTGTTAAATAACAGCTACTAAAAAATGTGACTGGGTGAACAGAAGCAGTAAATGAAGGTGTTTCAGAGGTGGTCTGCATGTTGAAGGAAGGCAAGTTTTCTGTGCTTAATACTGTACCATCAGATATGGAACAATTCTACTGGATTACACACTGCATTTTCTATACTGTCTGATGTGAGGAAGGAATTACTCTGAAATGTAAAACGATGGCTGCTGTGGTGAAGGAAGAGAATCTTGGATTGGAAGGAGACACAAAGATACCCTGGAACATCATGGAGGCTACAGAAATCTCAAGCAAATCCTAGACATACTGCTTGTCCAAACTCAAAGGAGAAAAGAATCAATCCTCAAAGCAAGAGGGAGACCATCGGAGAAGTGACTCAGCAGCAACCTCAGGAGCAGAGGACAGGGCATTACTCTACATAGCTGCCACAGCTACTCGAGATAAGAGGACCAGGAATTCTTTCATGAGGAAAATAAATTTGCTAGTAAAAGGCTCTTCAATCTCAGTAAACAAAATACATTATCTATACACTGAAGGTAAAAGATTTAGATTAACTATATAAGACATGTTTTCAATTGTGCATAATTAACATTTGCAGCAATTTATTAAGGGTTATGACTAGATTATCTATCACTGGCAATTTTAAGTCAAGGTTTGATGTTTATCTGAAAGATACATTGCAACTGACTCATTGTAACATGAGTTGCTTTAGGGAAATCCAATGGCTTGTATTATACAGGGAATCTGGCTGGGTGATGGCCAGAGTCCCATTTGGCTTCATAATGTACGAATGAAAGGGAAGCTCCTATTGTTAAATAATAGCAGGTACATCTTGTACACCATGATTTAGGATCTCAGTCATATCAAACTCCTGCAGAGTCCCAAAACCCAGTAAAAAAAAAGTTAAGTCTAAGAAGGTATTTTGTTTTGTGAAGTATGAAATAAGTTGGGTGCTCTTCAGTTTTAAGAAGATTGGAACTATTTTGCTACTACTCATTTTTATTTTAGAACAGTGAAATAAACATCTGTCCAGATCTACAAGCATGTCTATAGCTTAGAGACCTGAAAGCAATCATTTGCCACTACCCTTGTTTTCCACTAGGAAAAAGGGGCAAGGTTCAGTAGGTAAAGTCAGGGCTTGAGATTTGTGGACTCTGCCTTTCAGACTCAGTTCTGTCACTACCTTCTGTCAAACCTCAACTCCTTTTGCCTTTAAAGCATTTTGGGGTTTGCTGCTAAAAAGGGCCATCCAGRAGCTAATTATTGTTGCTCTGACATGAGAGACAGGACTCTACCTAAAAAGCAGCTATAGGACATTCTCATTTTACATAAGAAAGCAGAGGTAGTCATAACACTATACTAAAAGTTATAGCAACATGCTATAGATTAGGTGAAGCCAGTGTGAGAGAAGAACTCTGAAAACAGACCAGAAGCCAAAATTGAAGCAACAGAAATCACAGAGCCGACTTCAAGATAATGTTTCCATAGAGGAGACTCCCCATTCCTGACTCTCCTCCCTCAAACACTTGTGACTAACACAGGGAATACTGGACAGGCTAATGTATCCAGGTTAACAAAACCAACAGATGAGTATCAGAAGTGAATGCTGGATAAGCACATGGCTGACACAAGGAATTAACGTATGCCATGCAGCAACATGGGATGAAATTCATGAAGCAGTAAGTGCTGTTTAGTAACAAGTGTGTTTCACCACTCAAAAGTACGAGACTGAATTTCATGCAAATACTTGAAGTGAAAGAGCTTCCCAACATCAGCTTACACAACTGGATCAGATGTATACTTGTTTTTACACTAAGGGAACAAATGGCAATGAAAGAGATATTGCCATCAAATTCCTCTTACACTGAGATCAAAATTTTCAAACTAAATCATCAAATCCAAAATACTTAACCTAAACAAAYGCATGCTGCCCTGCCACACCCTCCCCCCAAAGTTATGTCTGCAGCTTGGTCACAACCAGAAAGATTCTGACTTTCTGCACATTCGGACTGTTTGGGTGCATTTCCTTTTGAAATGCTGCATGACTGGCAGGAGCTTTGGAGGCAATGCTTACAGAAACACAAAGTCTGCTCTCTGTGGATCATGCAAAAATTGTACCCCTAGTCATTATTTCACTTGGAAGAGACTCAACTGGAGTGGGGGGGTGGGAGGCAGAAGATTAATGGACTTTCCTTTACCATTACAAGCCTGAGAAGCCAAATGGATGGAACAGCCTATTAAGTTCTGTTAAAACCTTCTGAGAGCATATCTGAGCCCAGGCACAGACCTGGTGACAGAGTAACATTAGTGCAGTGCACAAATGCGTGTGCTGGCATGGGTACCCACTGCAGTCTAGCCAGTCCCATGCTGCTCTGCAGAGCACAGGCTAATTTACTCTGCTTCTTTGTCTACCCTGAAGACACAGAGTTCTTTTGACAGTCTCCTACCATGCTTCTGCCAAACGTGGCACGGATATCAGTTACGTGAGAGTAATCCACCATCTGATTCACAATTCCCATATGGATCAGAAAAGCATAAAAAGTCATAAAAAAGCATCATGCTCTTTTCCCTTATGACATATACGCTACAAAACTCAAAATGCTGCAATACCCATTGCTCTTTCAAAATCTTCATTGTCAGTAAACTCACTATGATAAAAAGCAAAAGATCAAACAGCATAAGTTCTCCATGTGACATGCACATTTTAAAACTGTTCATAACAGAATTATCTTCTGGATTTATGATCTTACATTAGCTCTGTTAGTTAACAGGACATTCTGTATGTACCTGAATGAAAGGAAATTAAAGAGGTGAAGACTATGGTTGCTTGCATATGATACTTTGAACCAAAACACAGATTTATCCTAAAGAGGTACTAACTGTAGGAAGAACACTGACTGGGTACAGAAATCCTGTTTACAGCCAGATCTTTAGTATCCAGGTCTAAGCAGCAGCAAAGAGCTGATCTAAGACAGAGCCACATGGCTTGTCAGATACCTACAATTCTGCCAGCACTGGACAGGCTCAGCAACACATTGCTGCCGCAGAGTAGCTCCAGCAAAGGGTCCTCTCTTCGCAGACTTAAAAACAAAAACCAGCAACCAGCCAACTGAGACCAAGAGGAGACATTACACACCAGGAAACAAAGTCCCAGACCAAAGCAATAAAGATATGGTAGTTTTTATTTTCTTAAGTGAAACTCACTGTGCTGTAAAGGGTTAATTTGATATCCATGGCATCATTTAAGTTCCATGGAAGCCCTCAAACAGGACCTATGTGCTGCTCAGAACTGGACCTTTCACACAGGAGAGAATTTGATCTTCTGCAAGATGACACCCTAAGCATTTTGCAATGTAGCACAGAAATTATGCCTTCCTCAACAGCTGTCTTCTTGTGAAACATTGTAACAGTAAAATCAATCCACTTATTTCAGCCCACAGCCCTTTGGTGCTTTCTCCAGACTACTACTAATATATGAACTGAAGCCAAAATCTTTAAAGACTCCAAATGTAATACCTGTTGTGCACTGAACTCCTGTATGCACCACCATGTTATTTATAGAACAAATAGCATTACTTCTCAAAGGTTAAAAATATGGATGTTTATGCCATTTTCTGGCAAGCCATTACATACAGTGTCATAAATACTGCCACTGACTAATTTTGAGGTAAAAAGCACAGAGGTTTTTTACTTTCTTTCTAGCAGCAAAGTCTGTACTGAGAAAAAGAGAATAAAACTACCTCTGCCACAGAAGAGAATGTTGTCAGGTAGGAGGTTTAGTAGTGCATCATACGTTATATAAACTACCCTGGGGTAATTTTCCTGCTATCAAATACCATCATCAGGTCTGAAGGTTAAAGTTGATAAAAAAACTGTAAGATTTAATCAAATCAGATATTATGGAACAGTGATTAATATTATTCTAACAAATGAGATTTCAACAAAGCATGCCTAGGAACAAGATATGAAATTATTTTGGTTGGCATTTGGTTATATATTGCGTGTGGCTACACTGAACTTGGAGGATTTCAAAGCAAACCAACCAATGATAACGCATCGTTTACAAAAGCTTTAACACATTATATAGTAATTCAACTTTCTAAAAAGAACATCAAGTAGTTTCTTTTTATTTATTACCGCAATCAGACTTACTTCAAAGCGATGAGCTGTCCCGTCTGAAAGCTTCAGCAGCATTAAAATGGATGGTTGAAGTGCACGGGCCAATGAACTGAAATTAGTTACATTATTAGTATTACAACAACATATATTGGCAGTGTGATTAGTACAGCATTATGCATTAACAATTTAAGATGTTCATGTAGGCTTTACACAGAACATATGAATAATTTCAATTATACAGTCATGTATCTGGCTGAATAGGACACTCAGGAACACAGAAGTCCTGTCCGATTTACCTCAGTACTGAGACTAAAAAGAATCTTTTATTGTTTAATAATCGCAGGCTTAAGAATATTTTCGTTGTAGATAACAATCAATTTAGTGGAACTGTGGTAGGAATGAGAGCTGACCAAGTACTACTAGCAGTAAAAATAATGCACACTGTTTTCTTGTGCAGTTTACCCTGTTGCATTAACCCCTCCCATCCCTTCATGCTCTCAACTGCCATCTCAGTTGGGGAATAAAGCTATTCCAGACTTCATCCTAAATTTGTACATTGCTATTTTATTTGATGACCCAAAGAGGGGAAATGAGTCATTCTTGTGCAGCTTCCGTCAACGGATGCTGCCAAAGCCTGCTCAGGTACTGACAGGCATTAGAGCCGGAAGCCGTACCTCTTCTCGGAGGCTGCTGCTGGATGATAAACAAGAATTCCCAGAGGGAGGTTGGTTGGAAAGCAGTATAAGAGGAAGGAAAGCAGAAAAGGAAAATGCACTGTTCCTGTGTTGTTTGGAAAGTGAATCATAGGATTTGCTTGCAGGCATTGTGCCTAAGGACGTTTATCTGTACATTTTGCTCTCTTGCAGGTAAAGATTTTTCTCCTGTGGTGTTTATAGTACTGCTCATCTGTGAGTCAGCTGAGCTTGTAGCTTGTGGCCATCACAGTTTTCACTTAGGAGCTTTTTGCTTGGTTTCAGACAGACAATCCCCAATCACAATGGGCATCTCAGCTGTAACGGTGATGAAACTGCACCTTCTCTTTTGTCCAGCTATTCAGGAACGCACTAAGAAGTCACCCATGCTAACAATTTAAGCTACTGACAGATACTGGATCACCTTCCAATTTCTTTCATTCTGGTCAGTCTTGGTTAGACCTAGACAAAGACCAGGAACTGCACAGATAACGGGCTTCTATTTCTTTATGGCTGTAGCCAAAGCTCCATCTCCTAGCTGTCTCTGCTGGGGCAGATGGCAAGAAGCTGCTTGGAGGACAAGAGGAGCAAGAAGCTGCGGGGACAGGCAGGATGATCACAAAGGCCTCTTCTCCCGTTTTATGAAAGAAACTAGGAGGTAGATCAATGATCAATTGCATGACTATGGCAATGTAAGGGTGCTGTTCTGAAGCCTCTTTTTGTAGAGTCTACAGCAGATTGTAAGGGTGATGGGAAGTCATTTTAGTTAACACACGTACAACATACAAATGACAGCCTACTGAAAAAGCTGAATAGATGATTTCCCACCCCCAGTGAAACCAAAAGCTTGGCCGGCTGGCTAGCTGGCCAAGGCTCAATCCATCTAATTGCTTCCACCATCTCTGAGGACTGGTTGAGTTGTATCAGCCCATCAAGTTTTAAACTGTTGAAAGAGGGACTCAGAATTTGAGTGAAATGTTCTAACAGAGGTTTTAGAGATAAAAGCAAACAAGGGGCATAAAAATGTATCATTAGCAGAAGATGGAGACAGCAGCCACTTGGCAAATATGCACAACAGCAGCAACCCTCTGTATATAAACCGACTTCCACACTGTTTAAAAAATTCCGTGTCTTACTGTTTAATGTTGCATGCAAAACCCTAACAGCAAGATGCATTTTAACACTGTTAACATTTGAAGCAGCACAAGACAGTTTAACCTTGGAAAAGTCTTTTCTGTGATCATGCAAGATTCCTTTCTTTACCTTGTGGATATAGCCACGTCCACTCTCCACTTAAAGTCCTGGACACCTGGGAGCCTACTTCTTTGTGTCAGAGCTGTGCCTTCAGAAACAGGACGTCTACCAAGTAAATCAGAAATGGGAGATTAAAATCTAAATTCATAAAAGAAACAACAATCTAAAGAGAAAGTAAGATTCCTCACAAACCTGGATGGAACTGATTTCTCTTCTACATCTATCCTCATTTAGAGGAGCTTGAATGGGTGGAGGTTTTGTATATTTAGGATATTTGTGCTCAGATTACCTGTTTTTCCTATGCTTAACTATGGTCCCTGTTTAAAAAAAGAGAGAGAGACCAAGCCACTCTGTGTAATTCTGGTAAACTGAGGTCACTATAGAGTTTAGTAAGAATCATTGTGGTGGCTGGCCTATCTATTATTTCAATTCTAATGAAACTAGGATAAAAAGGTATCTTCATGCAAATCCAGCACAAACAGCAGGAAGAAGCAAGGGGGAACAAAAGACAGATGACTAAAGCAAAAAAGTTGGAATAAGCTCACTGTGCTCCTTCAACAGAAAGCACCTAGTATTAGCTAGCAGCATATAGTAAAAAGTCACATAGTGGTTCTTGCTAAATCTAACATACTTTACAAACTAAGTTCCTTATGTAACGTTCACTGCCAAACCCAGCATAACCTTTAAGATTTTTGTCTAGTCTAATGTGTAATAAGCCAAGACCTTCATTTATTACTCATATTGCAGCAAGAATCAAGCTCATCAAGTCTCGGTTTATTTCTATTAGGAAATGCAGTTGACAGTGATTAAACTTCAGATGCTTGACAGTCTTTAAAATTTTAATAGCATCTTAAGCTCCTGGTAAGTAAACAAGCCAAATCTGATACAAGGACATAACAGCCACCCATTTTTAGGCATACATACAGAAATATCTTCAGAATGAGGTCACTCTTCCGGTCCATTAGGGAGCTAGTCTGGACTTTGTGTTACTAACCATGCAGATAGACAGGTATGGATTTTTTTTTAAGCGTCCTGTGTCTCTGGAAGTTATTTACGGTGCATTTCAAAGCTACTCCAGCTAAGGGCAGGATAAGAAATGGTACATCCTTTATCCATGGTGCTAGACATAATCTAATTACAGACTACATCAGAGAGGAATCTCCTCTGAACAAATCAAGAACTGTAGGAATGATAGTCTAACATCCCTACATAGATTCTTGTGTGCAAGTTAGCTGGTGCCTTTAGAAAATGCCCGGAAAGATTAATGATTTGATAAAGTACACAGTACTGACAGGCTAAGATCCTCCAATACCCTTGCATGCAATAAAGGAAAGATTTTATCCTTTTCTTCTTTGGGGGGTGAGGGGGTGTCATAAATGACACACATTCCTAGTAGTACGGCAAAGGAATGAGCAGAGAAAATAGATCAGCTCATTCTTACTCCCTGTCAACTACTGGATGGGAAGTAGGTCACCACAGCTGGGTGCAACCATGAGAAGCAGGAGCCCAGAGTTGTCATTAGCAGGATTAAAAAAATGAAAACAGGCCTTTCCCTCAGTGGCGAGTTGCTGCCAGGGTATTGCTTAACTTGGGGAATGCCTGAAAATAGCCACACTGCTGCCACTTAAGTCATACTCACTTCCGTCAATGGAAGACAGTCCGTTCAGTTCAGCACCAGCATTTTGGGGGAAGGAATAGAGAGAACAGAAAGATATTCTAGTTAGGGGTGGTGGGAAAGGTCAGCAATGCCTGAACACAGATGGAGTTTCTGAATTTTGTTAAGTTATGGGATTTCTGTGGCCAAACTGCAATGCTTTAGCTCTGGTCAGGACTACGCYTCAATACCATTCCTTCAGACAGGGTCAGGCCTTTTTCAGCTTAGTTTCAGCTTCTGTCAGCACCTTCCCAGCTTGGACAGGATTGCAACTGGAAGTGCAAGAATTCTATAAGGATGACAGAACGTGCAGAGTGGCCAGCATACGGGGAGTTATACAGGCCATTAATCAAGCCATCGACTTCTAATAGGAATGGCAAAATAGAGCAGAAGAAACTCAACGGGCCTTGTAGCCGGAACTAATGGAATATAATCATATTTGGTAAATGCTCTTTGCCAACAGCCACAACACACTGTCAGCACATATTGCAGAATGCAGGACTTAAGAGTAAGGTAACATGGATCAATTAGAGATGATCCAAATTATACTGGGAGAAGGATGATACACCTGTGGACAAGAACAAGAATTCACCTGCCAAAAGATGCAACAGAAGAACAATTGAAAATGAAACATTGGAGAATTTGGGGCAGCAACTAACCTAACCAGATCAAAACTGAAGACAAATTCTGGATGGTTCCCTACACACCTATAGGACAAGGTATACCTAGCAGGGCGTGGAGCAGGGAGAATGTATAAACTGGTATGTGTCAGACTCTCTCAAATAGTACGCAGAACCCACCTCCATGGTGGAAACTAAAGCTACACTATTAAAAACAATTGTAGTACATTCATTACAAGCTTTCAAGGAGGGGAAAATTATGGTACTCCATTTCCTTAAAAAAAAGTTTTAATTTCCTGCAGTTATTTGATAGAATCAGTTTGGTAAGATGTGTTTCTTCTGTAGTCTATATAGCTTGAAGGATCTGGAATTATGGGGACACCAAAATACAAATGTTAAATTTCCAGCACTTCAGAGCTATTGTTTAATGAACAAAATGGAAAAAAAAAGAAAAGAAAAGAAAAAGAAAAAGCCAGGAAAAGTATTAAAAGGCCCTGAAATTGATTTTTCTAGGTTTCCTAGCTCATACTGAATTTTTGATCAGATGCTAATACTTCCCCTACCATCACTATCATATATATTTACGACTCAGTAAGCATATGTATGATTCAGTGTTACATTTAAGATCATAAAAGCAGATCTGTCTGGAAATCAACTCTGAGGTGCTCTTCTCTGTTCTCAAAACACAGAGCAAGAATACACTGGATAATCACAGCTTTTGCAATGAGAAAAAGCTAAATTTTCCAGCATCGTGATTTCACAGTAGAAAACAGACAATCATGCATGTTTCAAGTGAAATCTAAATTTATCTTTTCTCCACTGCAAACAATATTTCACTTTGCAACTATGAATTTTGCATTCTTAACACCTATAATTCAAACAGAAAGGCAAAGAAAAGACGAGAAGGCAAAATTTATTTTTGCTACAAGAACCATTAGCTTTAAGCCGAAATCCTAACCAAAGAAATTAAACATATTTTTAATTTTGGTAGCATCATTCAGACCCTTGTGAGGGTAATCAAAATACCATGGCTATGGTTATTGGCATTCCATGCAGAACATCCAGAGCAGTTCTAGGCTAGTGATGCTCTATGCTGAGTGACCTCCACTCTCAAGAAAAGCTTTGCATATACAAAAAGTCCAAGCAATTTCCAGATATAGAAGAAGCTAAATACAGTTGAGCAGAGAACCATACAGAAAAAAAATCCCTAGAAGGGGCACAAGAGAGAGGCTGTTCAAAAAGCTTTTGATTTAGTACACCCTCTTGAGCTACTGAGGTATATTACTTCGTAAATGAATTCCAGCTAGCACAGCACTTGTATCATCACGCATATGTATCATCAAGTCACCCAGTATGAATTCTTAAGTCAATCGTACATTAAGACTTGATGATTAAATGCAACCTGAGAAAGCTTCCAAGAACCATAGTGTATGTAGCTTGCCTCTCAACAAAGCAAGTCTTTCATTTTGACCCCAACTTACAATGGTAATGATAAAATACTTAATTCTGCAGTGCATTTTTCATCTGGAGGTATTCCTGCAACTAACAGAGGATACAAAACATCAGTATCTCCATCCTACACAAAAGAGAACTGATGGAATTAATCAAAAATCTTTCTTGGT
The DNA here is from genome assembly GCF_003343035.1 of Apteryx rowi. Taxonomy (NCBI): domain Eukaryota; kingdom Metazoa; phylum Chordata; class Aves; order Apterygiformes; family Apterygidae; genus Apteryx; species Apteryx rowi. The sequence goes on along the minus strand of NW_020448019.1, from coordinate 813,099 downwards.
CAAGAAGTTGTTTGCACTCACTGTACTGAAAACAGCCCATATCTGGAAAATAACTGCTTGCCCCCCAGTTATATGCACACTGATTGGAATTTTCAAGCCAGTGAAAGAACTCAACAATAAACATCCCATCAGCCCAACTGTGGCTAACTCATTTGAAATCACTACTGCTGCATATAGCTTTTTGTAATGTGTATACATCTGACATGCCTGAATTTGCAGTATGACTTACAGTACAGTCAAAATGAAATCGTATTGAACAAAAGAAATCCAAACAGCATAGTCTTGGGACCAAATTTTTACAGAAGTCAGGAATTTATTTTTATTTTTCTCTCTATATAAAAGATAACCTTTTTTGTATTTATAAAAATATTTGCTTACTTTAATACTAGTTATGGCTGTTGATCACAGAAAAATTGAAAAATGGCAAGACAGCTACTTGCCACATACATGGCCATCATTTTATGTTGAATCAAATTTATAGAACAAATTTTGTTCTCATTAATTTAGAGAATTTTGCTGTTCCTTCAATAAGCCTCAGTTCTTGCTAGCAAAGGTCTGTGCAACACTGCTGGCTGCACACTGCATCAAACATGAAAATACTAACCTGTTACCAAAGACTATACTGGAAAAGTCTGTGATGAAATCTTCTGGTATCCTTAAAGAAAAGATCAACAACACAAAACAGTTAAGTGTTTTGTAACCACAAATATATGGCCTTAGCTGCAAAAACTACTATAGAATGCAAAAAGTGTCAGCATTTTCCATTTTCCCTTGCTTAAAATTGCCATCAGTTGTTAAGTAACCACTTCAGTATTGATTTAGTCTAGGCTCTGTTCTGCTCGGAATGGCTCTACTGCTTTTTTATATCAGGAACCTTAAGAGCTCCATCCTTCTTTCATACCTAGGACAATCTTTTTTTGTTAGAGCATACAGCTAATATGGCAAGAGTGTGTTTCAAAAGAACTCAATACTTGCCTAACTCTTCTCTCAGTAAACTCAAGAGAAGTTTTATTGGTGGCTCTATGAGCAGAAGCGGACCAGCAATGTATGCTTTCAAAAATCCCAGCCTACACATTTCATTTCACTTTTACCTTAAAGTTTAATAAAAAGAGGACAGAATGAATTGCTCCCCAAAAGTAAAACCAGAGACCCTGTATAGCTAAGAGTGCTTACAAAAGAATCATATCTAACCTGGGGAGGACAAGCATAAATTTGATTGGAACCATGAATTGAGAGCTGGTTGAACAAACTAACTCGTATCCCATGCACTTCTTGCCTCTCCACTACTTTACTATTCCTCTGATATTGTGGCTGCCTTATAAACAAGCTGTTGTTGATTTTCAGTTCAATATATCAGACTGTGAACTGCAAAGACTGCAGAGTAAACAACATCCATTCAGCTGCCTTTGCCACAGGGACAGTAGCCTCCCGCAGGGAAGCAGGTTGGACAAGTGGGAGAAGTAACCACTTCAGTTGCCACCACTAAATCCAGCACTCATCATCAATCAGTGCCCAGAGACATTACTCACCATTGCCTTGAGATACACAGCAGTATATCAAAGAAAATCAAAGCAAACAAGGAAGTGATCTGTCCTAAAGGACTTAGTGTCTAATGATGGGAGAAAAAACAACTCATCACCTCACATAGTGGGAAGAGGAAACAGCAGTTATTAGAACTTGAATCCTTAGTGGCAGAAGTGGAGTTAAAACAAATTTTTAAACGAGACTTGGATAAAAGTGAATTCATATTAACCAGGTAGTTATCTGAGACACACTGGGCAGTGAGAAGGAGGAACTAGACAGTGGTTTTTTGGCTGCATGCATCTTTCTTTTAGAAGAGACAAGACTCTAGTTCTGCAAACACTGCCTGTGCAAGCACATTACCTTACCCACCCCTATGATGACCAAATATCCTCTTTAGTGGAACAGCTGGAGAAAGGGGGTTGTAATATGATTGTTATGATAAGTATCACCATATTTGTTCAATTGTAAGAGCAGGTATTACTAAAATGGAAGCACTAATGCCACCTTTAAGCTTGCATTGTTTTTGCTGCGCAGTTAACAATTTTGTGGAGAAATCTGCTCTTGGCTCAAACAGCTTATACTAGACCAGTCACAGACTAAGCAGATCAGACACAGAACACGGTGGGGTGTAGGCCTGAGCTACAGATGGTGATCAATTTTCAAAGGATTTTCTGAAAAAGGACATTCTGAAGAAGGGATTCAAAGGGCAAAGAAGGCGGCGCAGGGACACCCCAATCCCATGTTACTGGCCTGAGCCATAAAGCTGTTAAATATCCTGAGAAGGGAGGGAAGAGAATGCACTCACAATTTAGAATGAATTTATTCTCACTAGCTCAGCCAGTTAGGCAAAAAAAAAGAAAAGAAAAAGAAAAAGTTTAATCTGAGAGACTGCTACTATTTCGGCTGCATGCTATGTGCCTGAAGAAAAAGAGAAGGTTGTGATATGAGATGGCAACTCAGGGAAACCAGCAGTACTGATCTAATTAAAGAGAAGTGAGCATGTCTCCCAGCTTCTTTCTCCACTAGAACTAGAGACCAAGACCAGTTATATCACCAGGACACTGAGAATGACAAGACTTTGTATGGATGGAATAAGACAGGCCAATCTTTAGCTTCACTGAACAGAACAGAACAGAATGCAGAAGAGGCGAAAACAAGTAACATGGCTCAGATTTCAATCCTCTAAAAAAAAAAAAAAGACGAAAAAAGAAAGAAAGAAGCACTTTTTCTCCCTTAAAATGCAGAATGCCTGCCCAAACACTGGGTGCCAATCATGCCAACAAACTGCTGTTCAACCAATTCCACGTGTTCTTCGTGCACATGATCACAGGATGACCCGCAGGAGTCACTGCAGAAGGGTAAGTGTCTGAATATTAGTAGGTGCTTTAAAAACGAGTAGGTGTTTCATCTCCAGACCTAAGTGCATTGGGAAACACAGGAAATGACATTTCCCATAGGAACCAAAGATGATAAAGATGCCAAAAAATTTACACAAGTGCCACAATTTGAGAGCAGAATAAGCTATTTACTCTTCTAGAAGTTTAGCCACAAGGTAAGGAGAGAGCTACTCACAGGGGAAAAAAAAAAAACTGTCAGAGACAGAAGTTAGGGAGAGTCCAAATACCTTGTAAGAATCAAGTGGATGTACCAACAATGAGCAGCAAATAAAACATACAAGTCTGCAAACAGCTCAAACACACAGTTACCTGAGCTATTGCTACTCTATGCAGTCATGTTAACCAGAGCAAGAAGGCGTGCATACTATTGCAGTCAAGTTCTTCTGGTAGTAATCTAGGCTAAATCTATAAAAAGATCATCTAGACTGAACAGCATCTTCATATTGACATGAATAATCCATTAAAGGGAGAGAAAAACAAACAGAAATACTAGAGTATGAGGCATTAAAATGTGGTCAGATGACAAGGACAGAGGCCTGGGAGCCTGTATTTTTGGATACAGCCATTGTACACAGCCACCCCTTCCAGTGGCTTGCAACACTCCTGTTTATCAGTTTTCTCCCCTGTTCAATAGAGGAATATTCACCTGCCCCCAGAGACCTTGGCATGGAGCTTTTACTATTCTTCATTATTCCTTATGTACTCTGAACACATTCTATGTACACCACAAAAAACCCCAGCTCCCACTGGGGCAAGAGAAATACATCAGTTTCTTACAGACCCACTTTAACCTGGGTGTGAACTCCGTCATGCGCCAGAGGAGCAGCCTGAGTTTTAGCTCACAAGGCAAAGGGAAGGCCAAACTCCAGCAGTGAGCTGCAGACAAAATTGTCCCAACATGTAAGGCATCTTTTACCATAGCCCCAACTAAATCTAGCACGTCTGTCTAAATCTGCCCCTTTAATCTGCCTGAAGTTGCTTGGGATTGCTTATGACTTCGCAGAGCAGAGTCTGAGGAGAAAGCCAATTTGCAGGCCAACATAAAAACAAAGATGAAAAAAGACAGATTTAGAAACATATCTATCAATCTGCATCTCCTAGGTAGTAATCAGAATGCTAAGAATCTCAGGAAATTAACAGGTTTCTCTACAGAGTAAAACATCAAGTGCAGTTCTCATTCTCTCTTGTTATTACCAAATATGAAAATAAGGGAAAAAAGATAAAGATTGTTGGTATCTGATGTCTAACTTTTAGGACATGAACTTCTATTCAGAGATACTCTGAAGAGACTGATACAGATTTTGACTAAGTCTGCGTAACAAATGTTATGCTTTGTTGGCTAATTGGCACAAGAGATCATAGCTGAACAATGCGGTAGGATTTCACTAGTGTTATATCATTGGCCTTTCAAAGAAAAAAAAAAAGTAGGGCAGTTTCTTAGCTTCTGAAATGTTATCATTGTCTTACCAAACATGTTAAAAAATATTGCAGGACCAGGTGGGGGTAGCAGAGAGAAGGTCAATCACATTTGCATTAACCTACATTATGGACTAAATTAGACCGATCTCCTCTGCATGTGAAATTTATTGCTCACGTTCGGTGCCAAATCAAGTCTTATACACCACCTGTTTTTTTCCCCTCTAGCTTCACATGACATTTGGTAAGAGATGTATTACGTGCTATTTACATGTAATCTGTATACCAAGCTTGTTGTGCAAAAAAGTTGATTTGGGGAAGTAGTTACATAAAAGCTATGAAAAAACAAACAAGTAAAATAAGCAGGCATACCTGAGCTCCTTCAGGTCTTCTTTAAAAACCTAAAAAGACAAGGAAAGTAAAATTTTTACAGGCTGTAGTCTTGAAAGCTGATTTCTTATAAAGTGAATTAATAGTGGTTACTTGTTTGGTACTTCTCCCCAAAAGTTTTAGTCTCAACTGCTAGTAGGTTTGAAATTACAGGTTATATATTGAGAAGACTTTCCAGAAGCATTCAATCAAGTTGTGAGAAATTAAAATCCTAAATCTCTTGGTAGCTTTTAGTTTTAAAACCAGTGTCCCTGCCATTTCTTTTATGTAGCTATCCGTAACATGTTCTTTTTTAGAGTAATTATGTGACCTTATTCTTGCATAGGCTTTGCAGTAACTTGTTTAAATTATGAGAACAGAAAGGAAGTTGCAAAAGATAAGCTCTGAATACTAAAAGCATACTTTCGCTATGTCTACTGCAACATGTGAGCTTTTCCATTATGCCTGGGTAAATACGAAAACAGTATCTTAAACAAGAGCAAAGTGCCAGAAGCTCATAAGTGGTTCACTCGCATAAAAATAAAGTGAAAAAACAAAGAGTGTAAGGTAAAATAACATAAAAAGGAAAGAAAATAGCCATAAAGAAGGAATAACGATTTGGAAACAGAGCAGGTATATCCACGTTCACACAGAATATCAATACCATAACCACAAATATCACTTTCTCCCAATTCCCACTATATTGTTCTGCCCATAAGACCTTCCTTCCTCTATGACAAAAGTCTGAAGAAAAACAGACACACAAATGTGAGAAACTAAGAGTAAACAAAATAAGTGGTAGGTGTGACACACAATTATAGAAGGAGAGAGTTGATGCCAGAGAAATAATATTTTGAAATGCTTTCTTTTGGGGTTTTAATTCAAGAGTGAAAACACACACACACAGTAAACAAGATTCTGAAGCAGCAAAAGATATGGAAACCTCTTTCCCACAGAAGAAATACTCTTCTGAAAAGTTCATTGTAAATCTATACAACATGAAAAATAATAATCTCTGGATTTCTAGCAGTTTTTTCCACCTACTTTAATTTGGAGTAACATTTTTGTGTGGAGCTCCCCACCCTTGCAAATACGGTTTAAATGGTAACTCATGACTGACGGAACTTCAACTTATCAAGGCCCTGAGTAGTCCCAGAACTTACTTCTTGCTTGAAAGTTGATAAGGGGAGTCTCAAAGCTTCTCGGAGAAGGGTGTACATGCCAGAAATGAGGAAAGCAAGCTGCTCTTCTGAGAGATTAGTGCTTTCTGCAATCAGCTTGACAGATTCTTTGCAGTCTTTTCCTTCCAATGCATTTACAGTGACTGTAAACAAGAAACCAATGCAAGATTCTTTTACAAAGGGGAAGACTTAGATACTGTGAACATGAACATAAATACGTCTATAATTTTACTTGACCTAGTGTGCTGACGTTTTTCTTGATATGAAACTGTCTCTCCAGGTCTCTAAATACATCCAATCATTTACCAACGGTCAGTCTCACAATACTTTACCAAGAGAATTTAAATGGATTATGCCTTTGCATTGTAAAATTGAAGATGTTTTCACTATGGAATTTTGTTCCAGTGGGATACAGGAAGAAAGAGAAAGTTTTTCGTCACTCACTAGTTTAAACTTGACTTAAGCTTGTATCAGCAAACTTGCTTACATCAGAGGCCTGCTTGCAGCTTAACTACACTTTCTGATACACAGGATAAGAGAGGACTGAGACAATAAACAATTCAACACTGTTCTTCAATGTTTCACGTATTGAATTGACATTGCAACGTCAGCAGTGATTAAATATTAAATGAGCAAGGAGGCAAAACTAAACCTTCGAGTCATGTAGTTTGCACAACTGCTGATGGTACAAGTTTTTGAAGGAAATGACTGTTAAGCCATGTAGCAATATCAGACACTATTAACTGGTCTGGTTTTAACTCAAACTGCAGCACCCAATTCTTCCTTCTTCCATATACACACTGGCTTACATAAATTTCTTTTTGTTGTGTCAGCCTCCGTCCTGCAGTCTGATCAGTGTGAGTGGACTGCTGGAGCCACAAAAAGCCCCATCATGGAAAAAAAATGACTACCCACATGATCCCATTGCAGGATCATGGAATTAGATTGGTCAGTTACAATGTGACAGATTTACTGCTGTGAATAAAACATGAAAAGTTAAAAATGGCTAGCAAGTCTTACTGAAAGCAAAGTCTAAGAGATTAGCTTAATACTAAGGTTAAAAAAAAAGTTTGAATTGAATTGCCTTCTTTTTGTATCAGGTGGGTTTCAGTGACGACTACCTTCTATTTCTGGATAAGTTTTCTTCCTTTTTCAAATTTTTAAGTGCACATAAAATTCAGTGATGAGTCCTGGATCATTGATATGGCTGGCTGAATTCATCTGACACAACCCGCAGGGCAGGTTTGGCACAAATTTTCTAGAAGGTGCATGATGCTAGTACCAAACTTCCCACACTGTCTGAAAAAGGCTCTTGCCCTAAGCCCAAGCAACTGCCTTTGAGAAGAGGGGAAAGACTCAATTTACTGGAAAGGCCAAACACAGTTTAGCACTGAGGTCTGTCTGTCAGATCATGCCCAGAGCAGGAAACAGGCTACTGTCTACTTGTCTACTTAAATACAACTTTGATCTGTCTCTACAAAGAGCATCATTTTGCTTACAGTTTCTAACCAGGTAGCTTTAGTAACAGTATCTGTTCTATTCTTCCTATTGACCAACCCTAAGAACTGGCTAAAAATCCACATCTTCTTGTATAACCAACTTCTATTATCCCAGAATACAAGACTTTTTACTCAGTAAGCCTCAGGGAACTTAGAAATATCAGCTGTATTTCTAACAGTAAATCTGAGGGGGGGGGGGAACAACAACCCCAAAACATCATGTGAAAATCTATCTGCTGGGTCGATTTCTCCCTGAGGAAGAAAATATAAAGAAACCAGGCTTTAAAAATTACTTATTAGGTGATTTCATCACACCCAGAATAATACCAATGTATAAAAATCTCTTGTGAGGGAAGTGAATTAAGTATTAGCTGAGCTCAGTTAAAGGAAGGAGCTAGAGAAATGCAAAGCATTATTTGCAACAGAAGACACTATAACACTCCTAAGGAGTCAGAGCTCACAAACCTTTTGCTTGTAGTCTCAAACTTACACTTGCAATTTAGCAGAGCCTGTAATAACACTGGCTGGATAACCCTGAGACTCTGGTACACGCAATTTTTGTATTTTAACTCAGCAGGCATATGAAGCAGCACTTTGTATATTAGTTACTGTTTAGTGATAGTGTGACAGCAACTGTCTTAAAAAGACAACTTGGTGCAAGTTCCAGAGCAATTCAGATATAGTCTATTAAAATCCATCATGTCTTCAATGGCAACCAGTCCTTCAAAGGAAAAACTGCTGTGTCCTGCGAGCTGCTTATAGCAGACCAAGAGCAGCAGAGGACAACTGGAGACTTCTGCTACCTCTGCTTAACCTGGAGAACAGTTTCTACTGGCTCTGGTGGAGACAGACTTGCTGAACCAATAGGGTAATGCTCGCTTGCTCTAGCTTCAGAAATTTTTGAAAGCTTCAAATATTTTTGAAAGACTGCTTGCTCTCCCTGCAGTACAAAGTGTTTATTGCACACTAAGTTTAGGTGATAATTTACAGGGAAATTAAACCCACATGGGGCTTAGGAGATGATCAGACTTCCTGGCATTAACTAATAATTTCTTCATCTCCATTGCCCCTGCACTAGACTGTAAATACAGTTCTTTATATGTGTTTACTCCTGCCCCAGATGTCCTGGTCTGCAGTTTTCTTACTCTCAATTATTGTAAAGAAATACTAGGTACATTGCTCCATTTCTGATCCTGTGCAGCAACACTTCTAAAGATATATATATATATTTAAAGAATTATCAGCTATCAGATCCTTTGAATCCTTATTGATTCAAATCAAGAAAAAAAATCCTGAAATTAAGTTAGCTGGAAGGACATGCACACAAGGGTCAGAGAGCTATGCCATGCTGTGGAGCAGCTGGCTGTCCTGCAAAGAGCTTCAGGTCTTTTCCTCTTTTAATCAACCCTGCCCTTTGATTATTCTGTGATTATTTTGGATACTATAATTTAATCAAGGTGAACAACCGAAAAACAATATGAGACAGTAATTCTGATTTAGGCAGTCAAAGGCGCTGTGAGAGAACCTCACCAGTCCTGCCTTACTACAGAGGGAAGCCTCACAGATAAAACCAAATCCCGGCTTCAGCGGGAGACACCTTCATTTCGAGGTTCCCTTACTTTTTCCTGCACCTTATAAAAATGTACAGGGGGGCCTCTGACTTTTCCAGCATCCAAACATTCTGACGGGGACTCAGCCACCGGCTCTGGGACTGGGGGAAGGGACAGAAGGGATTTCAGTAGTGCTCAGTGTGAGTTTTGGGGCCATCCACAGCTGCCAAAATCAGTACCTCATTCTCACGGATTTTAGAGGAACACAACCAAGAAAACGCCTTCATTTCCTTCAGCCCCCCGAGCGCTGGCTTGGGTTTTCCTGGAGTGAAGGCCTCGGAAGGCTGCGGGCGTGCTCCGCGCTGAGCTCGCCCCGCATGAGGAGAGGAGAGGAGAGGAGAGGAGGCCAGGCTCCTCGGAGCCGCCCGCCGCCGGCCCCGGGGGAGAGCCGGCCGGTGAGCGGCGCGGCTGCCACGGCCCCCGCCACCGCAGAGGGCCTGGGGGCGGGGGGGCCGGTCCCCGCCGCGGCGGGAAGGCCGGCCGCGCTCGGTCTCTACCTTTGAGGAGCCGCCGGAAGGTCTCCTTGTCCAGCTCCCGCACGGCCCGGGCCATGGCCTCCACCTCGGCCGGCACCCGCGCCCCCAGGAAGCCGCCGCGGCCGCCGCCACTCTCGCCGTGCCCGTAGGCCACGGCCTTACCCGCCGCCGCCATGGCAGCCTGGCCTCACCCCGCCCCGCCCACCGCTGAGGCGCGGCCGTTGCCGGGCAGCCGCGGTGCGGGCGGGGGGCGGAGATGGGGGCGTGGCG
>NW_020448019.1:757783-803277 GCF_003343035.1 Apteryx rowi | reverse complement strand
GGAAGGCGCCCGGCGCGCGGGCAGCGGCGGCTGAGGTAAATCCTGGGGCCGGCGCGGCGCTGATGGCGGCGGCGCYTGTGGCTCGGCTGCCGCGCGCGTGAGGCGCTCCCTGCCGCCGCCATGACCGAGGAGTTGTACGAGAAGTTCCTGGCCCCCGACGAGCCGTGCCCGCTGCTGTCGCACCAGCACGCGCCGCGCGGCGGCAGCCTGAGCCTCAGCGAGGAGGGCTGCCTGGACGTGAGCGACTTCGGCTGCCAGCTCTCGTCGTGCCACCGCACCGACCCGCTGCACCGCTTCCACTCCAACAGGTCTGCGGCGCCGGGGGGCCGCGGCGGGGCCGGCTCCCTCGCTCGCTCGCTCGCTCGCCCGCCCGCCCCTCGGAGGCGGCTGATGCTCTACCTGCCCGAGGCAGCGCCCTCGCGGCCGCCGCGGAGCGGGGGCGCGATGCGGTGCGGCCTGGCCCCTGCGGGCCCCGCTCTGTCCTTCTTAAGGTGTATTTACGCCTTGCCGGGCCGCCTAGAGCACGGCTCTGAGCGCTGCGGGGGGTCACGGAGCGTCGCGTGTTTCGGGTAACTAAAAGCGCTTTTGGTGCGGATGGAAACGGAGCGAAGCTGCTGCGGCTCGGGATGAGTCAGGCGGCGCCGTGACTGCACCGACTCCTGCAGAGACGTTTCCGTCCCTTACTACTAATTAAAGGTGGCTTGGGCAGCCTGTAATTTGTAGAAAATCTTTATTCTAGAAATTCGAATGCAGTGCTGCAAAGAAATGCTAGCTGTGCGTATGGAATCAAGCCCAAACCGTTTTGCTTACCCAGGAACCTAATCCTGCATCTATTAATGTATAGAATTAAATTTGTATATATCAGTAGCTTTTTTGAGATCCATTTATGAAATTCCAGCTTTGAATATGTGTATGTGGGATGCTTTCTGTTTCTGCTCCAGAGTCACAAAATATTTTTGTTGATTGGTTGTGCTTCTAGTACACCACAATGTATAGTTGAATAATAAGGCAACCTCGCAACTGAATTTTTATGAAACTATATGAAAATTACACTTTAAAAATGTTGTTTACAAGGGCAAGCTCTTAATTGCAGATTCTTAAATGGTTCAACACAAAAAGTATTGATTAAATACAATGCGTATTTGGGCTTTGGGTTCTTGTATCAGGAGACTCACATGTAAAATGAACAGTAAGATATTCAGTACTTCTAGCAAATCCATAATACAGATGTGTGATACTGGCCAAATCTGCCTTTAACTCGCTTTGCAGGTTTCTCCTTATGTTGCCTTTCACTTCTGGGTCACCCAAGCTTGTTCGTTTTACAAACCCAGGCACCGAAGGGTTCTTAACTAGGTATTTCACTTCTTTGGGCAAGGACGTGCCCTGTCTTGCACTGATTAAACCATTGCAAGTGTGCTGCTTTACCTGTGGTATTTGCGAAGGCTTTCTATTTTCGAAGGCTCAGGTAATTGTAATATAGTTCCCACTTTGGTGAACCCAGTTCATCCCAGTGGCGGCAGCAAGCTCCACTGTGAATGAGGGCTGACTGCCTGTGACTGCAGTGATGTTACACACGTGGGGTGTCTGTGCGCAGCTGCGTGGTGATGGAGCTCTGTACCACATCCTGTGTTTTGACAGGTTCCAAAACTTTGTCCATTCTATCTTTCCTTTCATCAGTATTTCATAATACTGAAACCGTACTAATGTCCAAGTGCATGCTACGTCACCACTTCCATGTTCTACTACTGATTGATTGCCCAGCCCCCAAAAGCACGTGGATAATGGATGTCAAAAGGGAGAGCAGGAACTCCGGAAGCTGCAAAGAGAAATGTCTTTGAAATGTCGTCTTTAATGTTGCATAAACTCACTGCTGGCCAAATAGGCATGGAAGAGAGCGCATCGCTAAAATGTATTATTTATATAGCCAGCCAGGTATGCAGTTTAAATAACAAAGCTGAGTACCAGTCTTTCTGGATAATGGCATTGTTCAGCTTGTGCACGTGGAATGGGGAAATGTTTTTTCTAGTTAGCCAGATGACAGCGGATAGACTGCTGGAATAGGAATTGATTGTATGGGTTTGTATGGTGAATTTGCAAAGCCCTCTTCAGATTGTTTTGAATTGACCATATTGCAGGCTGTGCTGAATCATAATTGTCTCGACCTACTTTTCACCAATATGTAAAACAAATCCAGATATGGAGACTGGTTTCATGAGCTCTTTAAATTCTGACATACTGTCATTGAGTGAAAACCTGTTCTGTGAAGTCTGAGTCCTCAAATTCTTTCCTTCAGCAACAGCATTAACTAGCTCCTACATGAAATTATGAGGAAAAAGTTTTTTGCTTTGACCTAGTAGGGCTTTCACATGGGTCAGTTTTCCATCTGGCACTGTTCCATCCCAAAGGCCTGTCCAATATTCTTTGCAGTCAGAGTTAAAAATAGCAAATAATGGAGCCTTGGATATATCCATGCCATGTTTGTCTAAGTATTAATTTTGCGTGGGATTGTCATTCAAGAATTGCTCTTTGACTGCTGTTTGGATTAGCAAGTATTATACCGTCCAGAAGCCCAATTGATTTACTTCATAGTTTTGCTCATTTCAATTTATTTATTTATTTATTTTAATATAAAGTTAAACAATCCTAATGTATGGGAAACTGTGTGGGTTTTTTTCTTTTTTGGTTTAATATATTTAAAAAACAATTTACATGCTACAGGAACTATGGCCCTAGGGTGGAAGATCTTAATATATTAAGATAAAGGTGTGGATATACTAACTATGTATGGATTTTTGCTTGGGCATTTTTAATGTCAAATTTCCTTTAGCTTTACTTATGGACCTTTTCAAAAATATTAGAATACTTCCAATTGCATGAATATAACTTATTTCAACAAAATCCACGTATAAAATTGTTGACAAGTGAAGTGGGGATAACTTGGAGATTTAGAAATAAGCATTTTTCAGGACAAACGGTGTCAGTATGTTTGCTGATTTCTGTTGTTATGGCTTGTTCGGCAGGTGGAACTTGACTTCTTGTGGAACAAGTGTAGCCAGCTCGGAGTGCAGTGAGGAGCTGTTCTCATCGGTCTCAGTTGGTGATCAAGATGACTGTTACTCCTTACTGGACGACCAGGAGTTCACCTCTTTTGACCTGTTCCCCGAAGGTAGTGTCTGCAGTGATGTCTCTTCCTCTATCAGCACGTACTGGGACTGGTCAGACAGCGAGTTTGAATGGCAGGTAAATGAATTCCATTGCAAAGATAAAATTTTGGAGAGACTATTAAATGCTGAGTTTCGTTTTAATTGAAAAATCCTTAGCACTTGTTTCTTGATAGGTGCTGAAACCTAAGGGCAGATACCTGAAACTTCAATGATAAAGAAAATATTTTGTTCTGTTTTGTTCTAGAGTTCTTGGTCTGCAGTAGGGAGTAAGTTCAGTTTCTTGGAGAGGGGTCATTACGCATTATGGCTTCATGGTTTTAGTGACTAATGTGTATCTTGTAGCCATGAGCTTAGATCCTGTGTATTAGGGATCTGCACCACTAATGAAGTGTGGTTATAGATGTCTGATTCCAGTGATTTAGCGATACTGAATTTTCTTTGGAATGGAGCTGACAGTAAATAAAGCATAGAAGCTCTTGCCATAGCCAATATCCATCTCCCTTCTGTGCCAGTGAGAGTACAGAGCTCACTTTGTGTCTCCCCAGGATGGGAAAAGCATGAAAGTGAATCTTGCGCTGCTTTCTGCCTGGTCTGTATTATGTGCAGTCCTGGTCAGGTATCTCTAGTTTGTGGTTTTCTTCTTTGTACAGCAGTATTTCAGTTGAGATATGCATTTTTTTTTTTTTTTATTATACTCTTTGACCAAATGTCAACATATATATGACTTTGAAATAGGAAATGTGGTGCTTCAGGATATACTGAAAGATGCTTTCAAAACTTGTCGTGAAGGCATGGATGTGCAGTCTTCTAAATGTGGTCTYAAAGACTGAAAACACCGATTTCAAGAAAGTATGAATCCTGCTGTAGAGAAAATGCAAATGAATTTAAGATAATATGGACTGAAATTAGCTCTGAATTTCTTACTGTTTTAGTCTAACTCCTAGTCTCTGTATGTACATTGTACCAAAGAAGTTACAAGTGCATTTATATAGTGCAGTCTGTAGAAACAACTCATATTGGATCCCAATGATTCAGTGCTTCACTGAGTTGTGAAATCTTAATTGCCTGATAAACTGTGGGATTATTTTGAAAAGAAGCAATTTCCCACGTCTTGGTTAGCTGACATTTTTGATTAGTAACTAGATTTTTTTTTTTTTTTTTTTTAGCAAGCATTTGTTACTAAGAGATGTACTTGATTGGACTTGCAGAATTTTAGAAAGACTTTTTCATAGCTTTTTTACGGTGTTATCTGGCAGACTCTGAGCATGAGTAATCCAGCTGTCACTTTAACTGGAGGTGCATTCCTAAATTACGTGTTGCTTGTGTAAATGAAGCTCAAGTTCTGCAGTTGCTTCCAGGAAAATGATGGTGATTTAATTCAATTGTCTTGTGCAATTACTGGATGTGGTGTAAATTAGAAACCTACTTTAAAAATGATCTTGCTTAAACTACAATTATGTTTTAGAAAGGGAGGTTTATATTTATTTGTAATGGACAATTTACACCCCTCATGGAGAAGGGAAGTGGTAAAATGCTACATTTTTCTGTTGTTTCCTTGAATGCAAATTTTAGAGAATTGGTAAGTATAGAAAGTATGGTTTGAGTTTGCTGTACATTGATTCTACAAATTGTTGTAAGATTAAAACAAGTCCTGCAGGGTTATGAGTMATTATTAAGAAGTTTGACAGCGTGCGTAGATAACCGATGCTCTGCTAATTTGACAGTACGTTTTGAATTGTTAATAGTGTTGGAATGACTTTAAACGTGCCTACCGTATTCTCAGGCTTTGTTCCGTTTCTCTTGCATGTTACAAGTTGCCTGGCAGCGACATTACAAGTGGGAGTGATGTACTTTCTGATGTTATACCTAGTATTCCAAGCTCTCCTTGTCTGCTTCCAAAAAAGAAAAACAAGCATAGGAATCTTGATGAACTTCCATGGAGTGCAATGACAAATGATGAACAGGTGAAACTGTCTTTTTCCTATGCGAGAACTGTAAGATACGGAAGAATTTTTAATTAGCACTGCATCTTAAGACATAATGGTTGCTGTAGACTTAAATGAAGCCCTATACAGTAGTACTTGATTTTTTTTTTGAAACTGAATTTTCTTGTCTGTTGCCTCTATAATAGGCAGTTTAACATGTACTTTTCCACCCTGAGTTTGAAGATGCTCAGAAATGAGGCAAGAATCATAGGAAGTGTAATATTTGAACATTCTGCTCTGCTGGTTCCTTCCTTTCRTTATTCTTTTAGAATCAATATTGCTTTAAAAATGACCTGCCTTTCTCTGGATCCTAGGTTGAATATATTGAATATTTGAGTCGTAAAGTCAGTACGGAGATGGGCCTTCGAGAGCAACTTGACATTATTAAAATTATTGATCCTACTGCTCAGATATCACCTACAGATAGTGAATTCATTATTGAATTGAACTGTCTCACAGATGAAAAACTGAAACAGGTACCTTAAGATTTGTATGTATGCCTCTGGGTGGGTTTTCTTTCTCCCCCCCCCCCCAGCATCTGTTGTGTCTTGCAAACTCTTTTACAGGATCATGATCAATTTTTTTCATAATCACTAGATACAAGTAGATACAGTAGAGCACAAGCTATGATATTGTCAAGGAGAAGACTAGAGTTCAAAAGCCTATTGTAGATATTGGAGCTTTATATGAAAGACTTGATTATTTAATCTCAATAAGTGTTAGAAGTCTAGCAGTTGGTTTTGAAATGCTGGCGTAATGAGTTATGCTCTGGGACCAATACTACTTATAACTGAATTTAATCCCCTTCATAAGCAACAGCTGGTTCAGGGTTTTAATTTGCTCACTGAATGTAAACTAGAGTTTAAAACTGCAGTGGATTGGAATTTGTTGGGGGTGGGGGGGGAGACCATGAACTTCACATAAGGGATATAAAACAATGCATTTAAAGATGTTATAATTTCCATTTTGTAACAGAGAAGGATTTTGTAACTGCTTGGTGTTGTAGATATGCTGTTGTCGTCTTAGTTTTCATTAAGTTGTGATGCGTTGTTGGGGAAAGACAGCATACAGAATCCAGACAGGCTGAACTCCTCTGCATTTCTTTATTTTTTGTGAATATGATAACAGCAAAGATTGAAAATGGCAAACATTTACTGCTTTTATGGACTTGGCCAATTTCATATTTCATGCAGTTTATAAGTATCATCTTAAAGTAGAAACGTACTGCTTTCCCTATGGCCACTTTTGTTTGTGTATACCTAGCAAAATAAAGGTTCTTAATATTGTGACTAAATAATTTAATTCAGTTGAAATCGACTGATGTTCCTGTTTGGTGATGTTATAACTTATTGTTACCTAGGAGAAAACTGGGAGCGGGGGGAAGGGGGACCCTCCCACTCCCACACAAAACCCTGCTGCTTAGTTTTCTTCCTTTTTGTATTTAAGTTAATATTGAAGGTGTTAAGCCAGTAGTCCTCTTGATGGTTGTCAGATGGTTTGGGATTTAGCTGGCCACAGCAAAATGTTTAAAAAGTTAGTTCATTAGTTAACTGAACTAATCCAAGAACTTGATTGTTATTAATAGGTGAACTGTATTTTACCATGAAACAGAGTATCCCCATATGGTATTTATCAGGCTTTAGTAATTCTGCTGCCTCTGTCCTGAAGGTGAGAAACTATATCAAGGAACATGGACCTCGACAACGATCTGCCAGGGAAAGCTGGAAGAGGAGTAGCTACAGCTGTGCAAGTACCAGTGGTGTGAGCGGTGCCAGTGCCAGCAGCAGCAGCGCGAGCATGGTCAGCTCTGCAAGCAGCAGCGGTTCTAGTGTTGGCAACTCTGCTTCGAACTCGAGTGCCAACATGAGTCGAGCGCACAGTGATAGTAACTTGTCCACAAGTGCTGCAGAAAGAATCCGGGATTCAAAAGTAAAGTTTCTAATCATGTGCATGTGTATTAACCTGTGTAACTTGTTGAAGTCGCTTATGTGATCTTGATTGGGATACTTGTACTGAAGGAGTGTGATTAGTAACTGTGGATCTGCTGAAATTATCTAGYTAAATCAGTGTTGACTGCTTTCTCTGACATGACCATAAGGAATCTAAACTTTTGTTCTTCTCATCATTTCTCCTGTAAGTGAAAGTCTGTTGATGTTTGTATGTGGTAGGTCTTCTGATTGCTTTTGGTTGTTGTGAATAAGGTGAGTGCTTGAAGGGCTGATGAATCTAATCTCATTCGTTGAATGAACATGCAGTTTTATCAATAAAACTTATTCAAGATTAATAAATCTCATCTAGACATAATTTCTGGATAGTAGAGACTCTCTTGGTATTTTTGACTAGAAGTTTCATTAGGCTTTGTGAATCTTCTTCAATTTACTCTTCCAGCATGTCTCATGAGATTACTTGGTGAGGAGGGACATACTGAAGCATAATTCAATAAAAGTGGTACTGTGGCACTTGTCCTGTCTCCATAATTTCAAGTGTGGAGGAGAGGAACAGTTCCTGCTTGCTCTTCAGCATCCCAAGTTGGACTTTGGTTCGATCTCTTATTGTAGGATTGTAACTCTTCTTCTGTAATAAAGATTCTCTGATCAAAGACTCAGCTATGCAACATAATAGGATGATGTTGTGCCATATAACTGAGACATGGTGAACGGTCTTGATCTGCAAGGTAGAACAGAACTTATATACTCATCTAATGCAGTCAAAGCTGATTCAAGTTATAATAAGCTTATTTACTTTAGTACCAAATATGATTTTGGATGAATGCTTGTACCACCTCTGAGAACTCATTTCAGTTGTTTTTCAGAGCAGATCTTAATTAMGAAGTTAATGTATGTTTTTTGGTTTAAAAAGCAATTTCTAATCTACAGACCAAAATCTTATTTTTTGTCTTGTCTCTATTTTGACAGAAACGTTCTAAGCAACGGAAACTACAGCAAAAGGCTTTACGCAAGAGACAGCTGAAAGAACAAAGACAGGCTCGTAAGGAAAGACTGAGCGGATTATTTCTTAATGAAGAAGTGCTATCTTTAAAAGTGACTGAGGAGGACCATGAAGGAGATGTGGATGTTTTAATGTGACAGGGGTGAATTTATCAGTGTTCTTTCTAAGCCTTAAATGTATTATCCTTATTGTTTACATATATTTCTTGACCAAATTTTGATTAGTGTTAACAATATAAACCAGATCCTTTCTCAACTGTAACTTTGGTAAGACGTTTTAAGTGTTGAGTAACTTGAACTTTGAGGCTAATTTTGCAACAGATACTTCAGAAACTTCATTGATTTCTGAAAAGCTGCTGAATAGATACTATTTTAAGGAGAAATGAATTTGGCTAATATGCTACTTACCTAAAGAAATCAGTCTAGGGATGCTTTTGGATGACACTAAGCATGCAGTAGTATGCTTCAGATTTTTTTTTCCTAGTTAATGTTACACTTGGCTTATTCTGTCTCTTCTTTGTTTGTTATCGGGAAGGCTGTTTAGCATGAGAAACAAGTCTTTAATTATATAGGGTTTTCTTTGATCTTGCTCTCAGATCATACAAAATCAACACACTGTGATAAATCTCCTTTCCAGAAGTTGTGATTGTGCAGAAAACAAGAAGCAGGACTTCTAATGTAGAGAATGTGTAATACAGATGATACTTAGTAATATAGTTCTTTAGGAAGCATTTACAATTAAAAAAAACCCTTGCAAACTTAGTATTTAAAAAGTTATTTTGCTGCTCAATATCTTATAGTCTGATTGTTACTAATAGTTAACCAGCACATCCCTAGTATTGCTATTAAGAGATTCAAATAAAAACATCTTTATGCATTAGAAGTATACTAATCTTCAATTAAATTGTCTAGGACACTATTTGCAATAGTTAAATGCTACTGAAAAAAAAAAAGTGCAAACAACTTTGCCTTTTTTTTTTAAACCCAGAAGTATATCTAAATATATTCATTTTGCTGGCAAGAGAACTTAATTAATGCAGCTGTGTTTTTTAATTATATGTTAAGTCACTTTACCACCTAGCAGAGTATAGGTTTTCTTTGTTGGTTGTTACATCATTGCTAAAATGTTCCAGAACTCTGCTTTTGGAATATCTCTTGTTAAGAAAATGAGGCAAACTTGGGCCTTTCAGGTAGGGAGATAAAGAGTTTTTACCCTGTTTACTAGTCCTGTTAATCTGTAAAGTGACTTCTGTCTTTATCTTGGAACTACTTGCTACAGGATTCCTCCTCTCCCCCCACCCCAGTAAAATCGATGCTTCTGAATTTCAGTGCAAAATTCAAAGGGTTACAAAAATATTTTCTAGACTTGGATTTAGGTGACTGTTTATTATATTGGTGCTTCATTACTTTCATTTCACTCTTGTGAAGTAAGGAGTTCAGCAGTTTGGGGCCGCAGGTACTTACAAATGCAGGATGTAGGCCAATCCTGTTTTGCATGAATTGCGTGATTGACTTTATATAGGTGTGGGACTACTCACGTCCATTTTGTAAGTCCTGCTCACGCTTATTAGCCATGATGGTGCCATTTTAGTGGGCTTGTTTAAATTTCAGTCTTGGCAAGCTGTAAAACTAAGTTGGGGAGAAACGGTATTCTGCGAGTGGTGAAATGCTAACGATAATGCATTTGAGATTGTACATCAGAATAAGACCAAAAGTGAAAACTAATGTATTTGTAGGAGATAATGAATCTAACTGTAGCACTTGCAGGACTACCTAGGACTACCTTACTATCGAGATACGGGCATGCAGTTCTAAGTACAAACTGCCGATTGAGAACCACTCGTACACTGTTGCAGGATGCATGAGACTTCCGAGACGGCTGGAGTGTGTGTGTGTGTGTGTGTGTGTGTGTGTTTTGGAGGTGATATTCTATGTAGCCTCTGAATAATCTGAACAGTAAAATATTTAAACTATAGCCTCAGAAAGGGCTTCGATAAAGAAATTAATGAGGTCCACGGACAAAATAGTATATGTAAATTTGAACACTCTCACTGCCGCTAGACCACAGGTACTCAGACTTGGCCAGTGACCACTTAAAAACTAAATAATAGGTAGTATGTGAGTTTAAAATACTATCCCATATTGACGGTCACTTGGTCACTAACCAGAAGTGACCGTTACCTGTAGAAACGGTATTAAAAACTTCTTAACAGTGAACAAATTCCTGAGAATGTAGATTGACTTAAATGTGGAGTTTATTTTTTAGAGTCTTGGAGGAAAAAAATTGTATTGCTGTCAATTTGGCTAGTTTCAGGGTCCAGTTGTTGAACTCTTGCACAACTTAGCATGGCAGTTATGGAGGAATTCATCATGAAACATTTCACTGTCTTTGCACTGTTACAGTTCAGTAAAACCTTTATTTTCTGCAGTGATTTTGAAATATGAATCTCTCTCCCCCCCCCCCCCCCAAAAAAAAAAAAAGCATGCTTGATACTGTGGAGCACTGAAACTCTGAAATGAGTTGTAAGAAGGGTGCGATACCTCAGGGTGGTGGGCTGCGGAAGTGTCGCTTTATTCTGTATCAGCAKTTCTTCTGAGTTTAAAATCCCTCTGGCTTTGTTGAGACCCCTCTTTTTGAAGAGGTACAGCTCTTTCTGGTCACCTATCTACCAGCTTCCAGGGAATATGAAATGAGGGAGGGATAGTAGTTATCCTGATATTGGTGTGAACAGGTAATTAATCCAAATGATTAGGTGGTTCCAATTACTGGTTATTGTATTGGATGGAAAAGTCCTGGGTGCCACAGTAGCTAATAGTGGTAGCTCATCTCCAGCTGGGTACTTCTGTCATTTGTAACAGTTCAAAGGAGAAAAAAAGTGGATTTCCAGGAGGACTGTGTTAACACTTACAGCTTTGTAGTCTCCGARTTGCAGGAGGTTTATAGCTTGAGAATACAAAACTGTGGAAGTTCTGATCAGAATGTGGACGATCTTTCTGTTCTTGCCTGCCTGAAYGTTGTCTTTGCCAAGTACTTGGCATCTCAGAAAATCAGACCTGAAGTAGCTGTGGTCTTCCAGAGTGGTTGCATCCTTACTTTCTACAGTGCTCAATAGTATATCAGATCCTTCATATTTCTAGTGACAACCCCCCCYCCCCCCCCGCCAGGTGTTTTTGTCAGATGCTGGGGCTTTTCCTTGCAATGGGCTGGTTGCTCACACTCTGTGCCGGATACCCGTGGCATCAGCCTAGCAGTTAGTTTTAGCAGCCTGTTGTCATTCTGTAGCTATCTGAACCCAACAAGTTCTAGATAGCCTCCTGTAAAACAAAGCAGCAGCAGTGGCCAACAGCCAAAGCAGCAAAATACGATTTAACTGCAATTCTGAGTTCTTTGCAGTGCTTTTTAAAAGGGAATCAAATCTCTGCTTTTTCACTGATGGAAATGTCAAGCTTAGAAATAAAATAGAGACAAACAAAAAGCTAGTAGTTGTGTGGCTCCATGGTACTGAAGCTATGTATCCAGGTGCTTTGAACCCACTAATATGAATGTAATTGGTTTACACTCTGTAACATTAACTGTTTGCTTCCATGGTAATTTTTTCTCTAAAAAGGCTTAGAAGGAGCACTGAAAGTCTGATTGCAAGAGGACTGTAAACAATAGAGAAGATTCTTTTTAATACGATTTTAAATATGAGGAAGAAAACTATCTGCCTGACAGACCTGTTTAATTTTTGTGTGTGTGTCTAACTTGAAAACCCTTTGTCTCTGTTAAGACATTAACCATTTTTCTTTATATGGGAAACTGATTAAAGGATGGTTATAGTACGTTTGGCATGGGATGCTTACTGAGAAGAGCAAGCAAAGTCTTGCAAGGCTTGYCTGGATTTAACATTTAGTTCTTATATTGTGGTTTGAAACCTGTGAAGATTACTCTCTGGGGGAAAAAGCTGCTTGAATTTATTCATATGCATTTACATCAGAGTGCATATTAGAGAAGCATATAAAAATGGCAATATTTACTGTTCATCTAAGCTAAATGGCCTGAGGCCATTACTTTTTCCTAAGACTCCATGAGCTTTGAAATCATTTGACACCTTGCTCTATAAATATTGATAACCTGACTGTTTTGGGGGTGCTCTTGAAGTTCACTTTTCATAAGCCAGACTTTCATGGCCAATATTGTTAGATTTATTGGTTTAATGTTCTTGAGTTTACTGTTCTTGCAGTTCTTGGGTGCAGAAAATATCTGGTCAACATGCAGTTTTCCACTTAAGGATTGCAAGGATTACTTATTAATATACCAAGTGCAAATGTTAGTGAAATTCAAAGCTTGTCTGTTTTGACTATTAAGTCTCATTAATCATAGCTGCATTTCTCTCTTATCTGGCAAACTTTAAAACATTTCCAAATTGCAAATAAATTCTTAAATACAAAGGAAAAATGTAATGTTGAAGCCTTGAATATAGTTCATAACCAAAGCAAGGAGAAAGTGGGATTTTGTGGTGTATGTGGGTTTTGGTTTTTTGCTTTTTTTGTTTTTAGGGTTTTTTGGGGGGGAAAATAGGAGGTGGAAGGTTGGATGGGTAGATTAGAGTGAATGGAACTGATTAAATTGAGGCTTCTCTCTTTTTCTTTTTTTTTTTCTCCAGGTTCTCTGTTAATTGTATGCTACAATGCACTTTTGTATAGAAAACTGTCCTCTGTACATTCTGTACCTACTTTCCACAATGTTTATAAGAGACTTTCTGAAGTTGTGAAGGATTTACCAATAGCTGCAATGCTGGTGACTGACGCTGTTTATTTCAAGCTTTCATTGTATTTGAAAATAGTCATGTGCATATCAAAGTACGGGTTGCAATTAAACTGACAACATAGCAAAGATGTTCTGATGAAACTATGTGGTATCTTGTTCAGAACAGGAGGGGTTTATGCCTAGGGCTTGTGTACTCGCTGCTTAGGCAGAAAATACAAATAAATCAAATAAATGTAGCACGTATCAACTATCCTTGGTGTTGGAAAGCAAACCAGTCCCTCTTCACTAATTCAGTTTTGGTTATCCACAATGCCTGATCAGAATTGTTTCATAGGAAAATAATTTTGTTCTGAACAATGTAACCCAAGATCCTGCACCAGAAGCTCTCTGCCCTTAGTTGTTGATTTTTATGCCCAAGTATTTTTTTTAAAGTTTTATTTTATTCTCATATTCTTCCCCCCCCCCTTTTTTTTCCATCTCTTTCTCCTCTGCTCCTGGACATAGGAAGTCTAATCACTTCTGTTTCCAGTGATAACTCTAGATTTTCCTCAGCTGTCACCCTCAATGTCCATAGTCATCAAACTCTCGCTTATCCTGTAATACTTGGAATCCCTAGTGGGACTTTCTTATAGGCTGATAACCTACCTTGCTCTTGGAGTTCATCATACGACTCCTGCGTGTCAGTGTATCGTAAATCTAGATATCATTTGCTGGAGCAGAAGCAAGTATGCTTGGGGATTTCGGAAGCTGCACACCAGCACCCGCAGCACCTGCAAGGACGTGGCGGCGGCTACGGCTTTGTAACAGCCGGTGGTTTGAGTGGGCTGCAGCGAGAACGCTCTGGCCAGCGCCTGCGTGTTCTGTGATGCCTCCGAACCTGCGAAGAAATTCACCTTCTTCTGCAACACTGAAGTTTCAAGTGCAACATCATGAAAATTTCTTTCCCCCTGGAATTTGGCAGAAAAATCCTGAAAATCTGGTAAGAGAATAGCTAATTTAGGGCTGTATTTGTCAGTGATTCAGACAGCCTCTTGCATTGCCTCAGGCATGTGAACTGCCTTGTTCATCCCAGCAAAGGCTCTGATTTTTGTTTGAACTTTAACTTCCGTAAGTGTTTGACATTTCCACCCCCAGCCTGTTTCTGGAGGTATTAAGGGATGGAGGGGGACAGATGGGGGTAGAAACACTGCATGTCACAGCCAAACTGTCAGAGACCTCTAATCGTTGTGGAGACTRGGACTGGGAAGCTGCGGAATTTAACTACAGAAACTCCTGCTCTTAAGCTGCTTTGCATTTACTCCAGCACCGTGCTTGTTTTGTCTGCTCTCACCCAAGAGGGAGTGACAGTGGAGGGTGTTTTGCAGCAGCAGAACAAACTGAAATATTGCTAAGGCCCTTGACCCGTTGTGGCGGTCTCCAGTGTTAAGGATTTATTGCCCCTGGATGGTCTCTGGAAGCTGCAGGGGGGCTGATGCCGGCCCTGCGTGAGCCGCTGGCTGCCAGCGCGCTGGGCTGCGCAGGGCTGCCGTGCTGTGCTGTGCCCGGCAGGCGACTCCTGGGCGGACTTCTGACCTTTCCYAGCAGACGCTGCCGTAGCGGCTCCTCGCTGCGGTAACGGCTGTGTGGCTGCGCGATGCTCCTTCCTGGCAAGCAGCTGCTGATCTGCCAAGTGAGGTCACGTAGGCACAACTAAATACCGCGTGTTGTGAGACTCCTACTAGCCCTGCCTAAAACTCTTCTAGTTCCTCTTAAGTGTACCACATTTCACTACCATGAGATTTTCTTCTGTGACAGTCAAAAGTTTTTTGGGCACAAGCTGAACTGAAACTTCCACTTTGGCAAAAAATTCATTAGACTTTGTTTCAGATTATAGGGGAAGATGGCCTTGGTTATGAGCTTGCTGTCCTCAGCCCTCTCGTACTACTGGCCTGAACTACATCCAAACACTTCCTAGTACTGAGGTAGCTCTAACTTGGTTCCTAGATCCTCCCTCAGTGGTGAAGCATCCCTAATGTTATCTTGTGCATCCTAGCAGGTGTAAGAGGAGAGGTTTATTCACCCTGTCCCAGAGCATTCACCCCTTCTAAATAGCTTTTCTGGTGCTGAGCTGGGATTTAAGTTCAAATCCGCGTTGAGGCCTGGGAGCGTGTTTCCCCTTCTCGTGCGCGYGCCGCGGTGACTTGCGCTGGCACCGGCGCTCGTGTGAAAGCTTGCTTCTCGTGCCACAGGCGACTTTCCTGAAGCTCGGTCCGGATAATTCACGGTGGTGCTGGAACCTTCCCAGCGCTGCCGGAGCTGAAGGAGCTGCCACGTTGCTGCAGAGTTTCTTTTGGAGGAAGAATATTTATTGCTGTAGCTGAAATTTCGAGTGGCTACCGGTGTGCTCAACTATGCTTTTAAAGACAAGTCCCTCACCAGTGCGTATTGCCACTAGAGGGAGTGCTGTGGTCATTTTACCAGCCTTTGAGACTAGCTGCTAAGCTTGCTTTGCAACACGCTTTTAAATTTAAATTTTAAATGCTTTTTCTTTTATTCCTTTATGTTCCATTAAAAAAAATATTAGGGAGATTAATTTCTACTCTTATGCTGTTTTTGTAGGAGAAAGGTGCCTGCAAATAATTAGTCTTATAATAAAACATTTTAAGTGACTAGGGAGAAAAGATCTACTTTTTCTATTAGTGGTGAATGCTACTTTCTGCCTGCTACTGCTTATTGCAGTTGAAAGATGGAGGTATATTCCTGTTTAATGTTAATTTTTGTATACTTACTGTATTGCTACTTTAAATTTCCCAATCTTTGTTTTGATTTCAGCCTTCTTTAATGTGGGCCGTGAATTTTGCTGTTGAAAATAATAGGTGCTGATAGAAAATGAGGAGTCAGTTCCGAATGCGCTTAGTCGCATAAGGCAGATACCTGCCCAGCACTGTTTTGGGGAGGGTGGGGGGAGAGGAGACGTAGCTTGCCTGCCTTTATGTTTTTGAATAGTAACTTTTGAATAGGGGTTTGGGGCTTCCTTTGGAGCAGGGGAAAGTGCTGCTTCTGCTGGAGCTGTTTTTGTAGTTAAGGCTTCATTTTAATTCCCCCCTCCCCCTGCTTGTCTGACAATCATTTACTAGCATTAAAAGCTTATTAATGAATATTACAACTGCAGAGAACATGCAAGGTGTTCCCCCTGGTATCTCCGGTTCAATCTTGGAGAAGGTCAAGCTTTAAAAGGTCCCATACAGAATTAGGAAGGCCTTGAGCACTCGAATGTGATTGTGCGGCCATGCCAACAACTGTCATCCGTCAATAGCTGCTGTAAAACGTGAAAGAAAATAAAGTCCTGGTCACAGGAGTCTCGATCACTGCTTGATCACCGAGTGACACACTTGTTTAGACAAACTGTTGCTCAGTGCGCAGCTTGATGAGCTGTTTGGTTCAGAACCGACCGCGTCGCTCTGGTGCAGAGGTGCTGTCTCGTGTTCAGCCGGGAAGGTGCCGTAGTGGGGCCTCGAGCGGGCCGGCTGTCCGCGGGGTGATCCAGGGCTGCCTGGGCCTGGCTGCTCTCTTAGCCTTGCTCCCTTAAGAAAAGGCAGCGTCTTCCTGCTCAGCTCTCAGTGGTCTTCACAGGGGAAGCGCCATCATGCAAATTTTGACTTCACGGCGTATCTGGCCACTACTTCTGGAGCATGGGGAGGACTTAAGCCAGTGGCTAAGTCCTTGTGAAATCCTGGACTTTATAAGCCCTTATGCTGTCTTTCTCTCTCCTGATTAGCTGCTGTATGACCCTGCAAGAAGAAGAGATTTTTCTGCCCGTATCAGTTGGTTAAATGTTGCCATCTGAGTTTAGCCTGAGTTTAGCAAGCTACATGGTACTAGTGCTTCAAAAAAACCTTGCCTCGCTTCTAGCAGCGGCGTGCTGCTTCGGCTGTGGAGGAGCCGTGTTGGCTCGCTGCTCAAATGTGCCGTTCCTCTGAACCTGGGGAAGCGATCGAAGGGTTGCGAGTTCCTCTGGGACCACAATGTGAAGCTTCTTGGGAAACTTGCTTTGCTTATCCCTCCTTGCTGATGGCTTGTAAATGGAAAAAATACAGAGTAAATGGCCTGAAAGGTAAGGTGCCAAGTTTAAAATAGCACTTTAGCCACATCTGTATGGATGTTAAATTGTAACGTGGCTCAAGGTAAGCTTCCTACTCGGGCTCCCAGGAGCAGGTTCTTAAATCATTAATTCCAGAATAGCTCCCCTAGGGGAAAATGTGTGCCCAAGTAATCTTGTAAGGAGGGAGTAAACTTGTCAAAGATTGCAGAGTGAAGTGCTTTTAAAAAGCAATATTCAGCTGTTAAGATACATAGTTCCCTTAATTTTTTTGTTCTTGTCCCCTAGTTCCTGTCTATACCTATTGAAAATAAGTAGCGAGTACAACACAGCAGTGATCAAGACTGCATAAGAGCTACTGAAAACATATTCTTAATTGATTGTAGACCCTCCTGGTTACTTAGGTAATTCTCATTTCTTGGGGTTTGTTTCCACGCTTAGGTAGCTGGGAGGCAGTTAATCTAGGTCTCAGCTGTCTTTGTTCAGAGTAGGAATAAACTGATTAGTTACAGGGTTTTGTTTCACCCTCTGTTTCTGTTTGTATGTAGCAGGAGCAAAGGAGAAGCTGAGGAGTGTTCTTTCAAACAGCTGGTTAATTCTCCTCGGTGGATGACTTCTGCTGGACGTAGTTCAGATCACTTTGCAGGTCTGGTCGCTATCCCCTGCATTCAGGGGATACCTAAAGATGTGATGCACCAGCCACTAGCTGCAGGAGTAGCGGAAGTAAGTGGGAACTGTTAGCAGCAGGTCTATTCGTGATGCTATCGTGATCAGATTTATGATGCTCCCCATACGGGTCAGGTTTGTGTTTATCCCAAGACCTCATACTTTACCTTTTTCCTGAGCCAGAGCACGGTGTACGTTCACCCTCTGTTGGCTAGTACTTTCTGCCGATAGCATGAGCTGCTTGGCAGTCAGAGGTTATTTTTGCTTGGGACCTCACAGCTCTTGGACGGTTCTGCTTGGCAACGCCTGCCTGCTCCTCTGCAAAAGAGAAGAGCTGGGGGGTTTTGCCACCATGCCCCTTCGTCAACACTGCTACGCTACGGAGAATCAGACTGAAGTCTTGGTGTAAACCCTGTGTTTTCCAAATGACTATGTGATTCCTGGTATTACAAACAGGACAGATCAGAACAAAAACATTTGTGTGTTAGGTCTAAAAACTTGTGGATTACAGTCCTGATTATGACTTTCGCCATACAGTCAGGAGTATATTTAGCTAGTTAGCTAAGGACTCCCTTCTGAGGGATCACTAAAGCTGGTCAAATTGTCAAGTATTTATTTAATGTTCTTTAAATCATGTTTGATATTCAGCCAACTCTGCTTAAATTAGTCCCTGCCTGGTAGTACATGGATCCAGGGCCTGACCTGCCTGGGACTGGTACAGTCTTCTGCCCTGGAAAATTACCCTTTGTAGGCTGGAAATGATCACTCCAGAAATAACTTATATTGATTAATTTGGTGGGCAGATAAAGATACATGCATGAGTATAAGCAAGCATTTAAATTCATTAAATTCAAGATGAGGAAAAAAGTGTCATAGTACTAGCAAGCCTTTATGAAGCCTGAAAGAATATTTTTATCTGTTTAATATTTAAATAAGGTGATTTTATTTACCAAATAAAGTATCATAGTGTACGTATCACTTACAAACATGTCACTCAACAAATCCATGTACTTCCTCCTGAAACAATTTAGATCATAAAACTGTTTGTAGAAGTTACAAATGTTAGTCAACCGAAAATGAAGCAGGGTCTAAAATCTTAGAACAAACCCATTTGCAGACTGATAAACCCATTTGCAGACTGATAAAATGAGTGTAATTTATGGTCTAGATACCTTATTGGCATATGTATTAAAATTCTGGAATATATCTATTTTTCTTAGTATTGCATTAGCTATAATTTCTATGTAATGCTTCAATTCATTTATATATTTGCACAGTACGTTATCAGATAAAAAAGTGCCAAAATGTGTATAAGGAGGTCATCACTTTAGCTTAATTGCATACAAATTTCCTGCAGACTCTGATGCTTAAGACCAATAACGAGACTGCTACAGCTAGAATAAACGCATTAGCCTATAAATTTAGAGCTTCTACCTGCTTTGCAAAGGGAGAATCATCTCTAAATGAACCTAGTAACATTGATTTGTGATTAATCATTTTACTTAGTGAGTCATCTATGATCACAGTACAACAAAAATGTCATGTTTGCTTAGTGGCATTAACTCCATTTATCTTCTCTGCATTCGGAGAATTGCCTTGTTGTCAATGTGGGACTGGGAATACAGCTCAACAGTTCTGTTGTTAAAAGACTTATGATGTCAGTTTACTTAAAGCAGAGTTTAGACAAAAAGTGATTGATTTTTTTGGATAACCATTCCCTTCCTTGAAACTTAATTATTCTATCTGGTCAAGTCAAAACATTTACAGTAATGATCTTGCATCTGCAAAGTCAAAATAATTTAACCCTGAAAATGAGTGTTGTTCTGCTTGCTTCCAAATTTTTCTTTTAAGGCCACCTTTGCAAGTTAGCAAGTACTCTTAACTCTCTCTGTTTGAGACTACTTTATTTTACGTTTTGCAAAGTAAACCCAAGTCTCCCGTTCTAGTAAGGGTGTCAGCTTTGCCGTGTTAACACTGCATTTCTGGTTAGATGCCATC
This sequence comes from Apteryx rowi, assembly GCF_003343035.1. Taxonomy (NCBI): domain Eukaryota; kingdom Metazoa; phylum Chordata; class Aves; order Apterygiformes; family Apterygidae; genus Apteryx; species Apteryx rowi. Next base: position 783,688 of record NW_020448019.1, on the reverse strand, counting down.
AGAATGGTTTTCTGAAAATACACTGTCAAAAGGCATTTATGGAAAGCGATAGTCATCATCTCTAAGAAAACTTTTAAAAATTGCTAYACATTAAGACATGTTATCAAGCCTTGCCATCCTCCCGCTCCCTTCCTCCCTCCCTCCCATCCCCCAGTAAAGAGGAGAAAGAACTATACTGTTCTTCAATAACACTTGCACTGGTCAAAAACAGGACCTCAACATGCTAGGAGTTTTTTTGTGTTTTTGTTGTTGTTGCTTTTTTGTTTTTACAGCTCTTATTCCAGAATGTTGTATTGCCAAGGATCTGTGTCCCTTGTCCAGCAAACAGAGCACTAGGTCTGCAAACTAGACACCTAGTGTCCCATGGCTGTGTCATGCTCCTTTGCTCTGTCTTTTGGCAGTGTGCTTCGCTGGGTTTCCTCTTCTACTCTTCAGCTGTTGCGTTCAAAACGAAGCCTCTCGTTGGGTTTGTTTGTACAGCACTCGGCATTGTGGCACCCAGATCTCAGCCAGGGTCTCTGCTCGCTGCCCGAAGGCTGACGGTGAAGGTGAGTCCCCCTTGCACAGTGTTGCAGCCCAACAGAAATGTTTGCTGTGAACATGCTTGGGGAAGGATAGGGGTGTTAAGAATACCAAATATTTAAAGGCTTCCCAGTGAAATGGAACTTAAAAAGGAGACGAACAATTGCCCCATAACAGTTGGATGGTTTGTTTTGTGCCAGAAGTCCAGAAAGGGTTTGCTGGCGTAAATATGCCCTGACTAGGTAATACTGATGATTATTCAAATATCAGGGAGTAATATCTATATAAACTATAATTAAGCTGTTTTTTGTGCCACAGAGTAGAACAGGCAAGAGGCACAGTATAATTCATGTTTTCTGAAATGCAGAAAATACCAAAACCAAATAACAAACTACATAATATAGGCAGTACTGCAAAGCAAAATTGTAGTTAACTTGCTAGACAAAGATCCCTGATTTTATTCAGGCGCTAGAGAGGCGTTCTGAGCAAACCAGAAACCAGCACGTGCAGAGCAAGCCTTCTCTGTAACTGAAGCCTGGGGAAAGATGAGTTACAAACATTGATGTAGCTAGGTGCTATTTTAGCCAGAATCATGTTTTTGCTGATCTGCATACATCGTTCGGGTGACAAAAAGGAAGCGTGTTGAGTATCAGTTGGGGGTGGGGAACAAACCTTGTGGCAACTTTGGTTTAGAGAGCAACATGTGCACACAGAAGGTGTAGTGAGGATGAACAATTCTCACCTGCCCTGTACRGCCCACTCTGTGTTTAAAAAATTTGAGTTAGATCTCCACATCAGAAAATTACTTTAAAAATCACTAATACTTGCATGCATGCATAAATATAGCTGGCCTCTGGTTATGGATTTAGAATGTGTGCTTTCATGGTTTCTTGCAGCTATGAAAGCTGAAAGTTATCTTTAAAGGAAAAGACACAGTCCTGCAACTTAATAATGGCATCAGTGAAGCTTAAACAAAAACACTACTTGCAGTGAATGCTTGCCACCTTGGATAATGTGTCTGGAGAAGGGCATCTTGGTGTGATAAAACTGGAATTGAAAAAAAGCTTAGGACTAGTTGCTGCTTCTGTGGTAGCAGTGTTTGTTTTCTTTAACTTCACAACTATGATTGCCYACTTCCCCTGCAGTTTTTAATGATGATCAATATGAAAATTCTGGAACTGTTTAGCTGAAGTAAGCTGAGTCATATTTGTTTGACTAAAAGGAGCCTCTTGTGATCTGATGACTAATGTAGCACAAAGATGCTAATGCTCAGTGTATACATAAATCATTAAATGCTTAATTTGGATTTGGAAACCTGAGGCAACAGTATGCTCCATGGAGAAATAGCTACGTTTATCTCCTTATATCCTGAACCAACTGTCTACAGAGACCTGGAATTCATCAGAAAGATGAATGAAAAGGCTGAACTAAATCTGGGTCCTCTGTTTCAGGAAAAAAACCAACAGCTCTTACAAGTGGAAAGGCATGGAAAACCAGAATCTGGTCTTCTCACTGAAACAGAAAAATTTTGTCTTAAGCAGGAACAGCTACTAATCTAGACAGAGGTTTTACAGTGCAGCCAGAAAAATAAATGAGAATTAAGAGGACTCTGAGGCCAGCTACAGACCTGAAAGCCCCACTTCTGCAATATTTCAGCCCATTCCTGAAGGCCCACTTCACTACATTTCTGTAGTGAAGTCTGTTAGCGCTGATGAGGGAAGTACGTCTTCCAAACTAATAATCTCGCCTAAGYAGATGCATATGAGGTGAACGACTTCCTCCCTTTAAGAGCTGACTTTTCCTATTACTGACCTTGGAGCCTCATGGAACGTGTGCAGGGGATTCTGCCTTTGTTCTGGTGCAGCGCAATGGACTTTGAACTTCACAAAGAGATGTTTTGAGACGAGTTCAATTTTTAGACATAAAAATGGAGAGAGAAAAGCGTATGAGATCAGTGAAAGAACTCCATCCTCTGAAACTTCTGTGTATCTTGTGGTACTTAAATGGGGGTGGGTTGCTGTATTTTAGTATGTTGCATGCATAGAGCACCATGAATGAGTTTTCTGTACCAAAGCTGGTTGATCCTACCTTCATTCCTGTGAGTCCGAGAGATGTTATTGCCCTGTTTCATAGAGGAGGAAACTGAGCTTTGAGCTAAGCAGGATTCTGCCACACATTGAGCAGAACTGGAGGTAGAACCTTCCGTCCTTCTTCCTGACTTAATTATGTATCTATCCCTTCTTTAATACTACAGTGCTGTTAGATTGGACCTTTTCTTCTTCATTCAGATTGTTCATTTGACCCTGTTGGGTAAAGAGTATGGTAAAATGGGAATCAACTGGAATGCTACCAAATTCTTTTATTTGAGCCACATTGTCACGCAGCACATGTTAATGATGACTGTGACTGTCTCAGGAACAAGCATTTCAATTGATATTTCACTAATACATTGTTTAACAGAATAGAAAGTTCTCTCTATTGAATTTGTCAGCCTAACTTAAGATACTATCCAGGTATTCCATTTAATAAAGCAGACGTTATAGCAAAATTTTTTTGTTGTTTTAAACATCAGAAGAACTTGCTCATTCTTCAAGGGAAGCATTACTTAAGTATTTAATGCCAACATTTTAAAGTGTTTTTGTCCTAGATGAAGTATGTTTGTTTCATCTTTAAATATATTGCATCCATACCCTACTCATTTAAATTTTTATGGTGACACAAATTTGGAGAAGTGATATGCAAAATAAAATACAACTGTGAAGGGCAAATGGGAATTGCCACAGATGCTTCAGAGGAATTGAGATCACTTCAGTRTAAGAATCTTAGCAATGTGCTTTTATTTAGCTTAAAGGCTGAGAAATGAGGTTTAAGGGGCAAGCCAATATTCTCACAAGGACTTGTTTTACCTTGTGTTATAAGACTCAGTGATTACTTGTCAGCTACATTAGCTTTTAAGGTCTGTGTCTACAATGAAGGACTTATTTGGAAGAAAACATTTTTTTCAGGGACAACGTTTTAATTCTATTTCAAATATTGAATGGATGAAGCTCTAAAGAATTTAATACAATAACCTGCTGCCAGGTTCAAGCCAGTAATATAAGTTTTTACAGTTGCTAATAGCAACTTATGTGGCGATCATAACTACAGCAATTTAGAGGGACACTGTGGTAATATGAATTTCTTCAAGTAGTTAAATACTAATGTCTTTCACCACAACATCAATGTCAGCTCTGCTCCCAGCCAGAAAGAGAAGGACAAATGAACTCACAATTTTTATTTGCTTTTTTTGAATGGAAGGTTTTCAGCAAACTGACAGTAGCTAGTCTAGTCTGTAATTTTAGCTTGATTTATTTGAATTAGTGAAATCTTCAGTAAATACATCTCAGTGCACTTCTTAAATGTTTCCCCTTAGAGATTAAACATTCATTTACTTTAACTCCGCCAGCGCTCACAGACTTTAATTGCGGTGCCTGACAGACTCCTTAAAGAAAGGAAAAGTGATGAGAGAGAGAGGAAGAGAAGGTCACTCATGTAGAGCCGCCGCACTGCACGGGAGCGCTGCCCAGCGCCCTTCAGCTGCGCATCTGAACGCCAGGCAAGCGCGCTCGTACGGCGGGAGGCAGAGCTGAATCAGTTACACTACGGGGTTTTTTTTGTGTCTTGATCAGAAGGTATTTGCCTGCTGCTGAAGAACTTGCCTTCCTGCGTGGTGTTCCCAGCTACTTGCTGCTCGTGTGTGCAAGTAAGAGTGGCTGCATTTATGGCACTCACCTTAATCTATATTTGGGGCTGCTGGTTAATATGAAGAATGTTTAAAGCAAAACTCTGGACAAGAGTCCCGTGGATAGTGCGGTCAGAACCGACCTGTCAGAAGAGCCTGCTGGTAAAATGACTTGTCAATGTGCATCCTCAAGGTGAAATTGTACCTGTGTTGAAATCGATGCCAACACTCTGATTTCACCCTTGGTTTTGTTTGCCCTCTGCCACTGGTGACTGTGGTATAGCATATGTGTTCCCAAAGAAGACCAGGTGCTGTCATCTTGGCTTGAGACCTTTTTTGCAAAGGCTGTGGACTTCTGCCTGCAGAAAGGGCTGAACTTGGCAGTGTCAAAATGAAAGTGTAAGGCCTGTGCCCGTCAATTTTTTCTTTTCTCTCTCATATTCAAGCACAATAGAGCATTTTTCATGCTCTTCTTGGAAGCTATCATTCCCAGACCTCTGATCTCCCTACTTCATCTTTGTCTGTAATCCCACTCTAGCTCTCCTAAACTGTCCGGGTTGAAATGGCGCAGACAAATGCATGTGACCCTGGCTTCCCTGTCCTTGCAAAAGTAATCTCACTGGGCAAATGTCTTTACTCCAAAAGTGTATGCCAGAGTTCACCTTCTTTAATACTTTGTTTCCTGCCATTGCTGCTACTCTTGTCCCAGGAGTCCAGACTTTACAGTAGCAGTATCTGGGGATTTGCTGGTTCCCTGATAATCTGAGCAACGCAGCTGAACAGGGTAAGACACATTAAGGATTCCTTTCAAGACATAGAAACAAGTTGCTTAAGAAACAACTCTTCCAGGCTGGAGGCTTCTCTATTAACATCAGATGCTGCAGTGCCCTCTGACTTGCTTTTGAGAAGCGTGTTTACAGACTCTGGTTTCAGRGAGCGAGGAACAGGCCTTGCCGATTCAGTGTGCTAATGTAATCGTCCTTGAGACGTTGCTTGGCTGCAGTGTACTAAGAAGTGTCTTCTCATGCCCTTCTAGTGTTTCTAAACAAATCCAAGCTGAACTGGGAACATCATTGCCTTTATGCTGGTAAAGTTTCTGGAAACTTTAAAAAGGGAAAGGTATGGTCAGTATTTTGAAAGATATTTATATTTTCTGCTATAATTAGTGTAGAATATGGACATAGCATTATAGGTTCAATTAAAACCATGTCAATAAAAGGCAGTTGTGTGCTACATAAAAGATTCTTTTGTTAAAAACTGGCCTGAGTTACRACTGTTTTATACACATTAATTTGCTTTGTACATACAGAATGGAGCTGATTGAACAGCGTGATTGTCTGACAAGAGCTGAAAAGCAGCACTTGCTGTAGGTAATTTAAATTGAGCCCTATTATCATTTACGGATTTATTCTGTTTAGAATCAATAAGATGAAAAAGGGCCTGAAAGCTTTACGCTAATGCTAATCACTTTTGGTTCAGTAGCTCCTTGTGTTTAAGTTATGTATTTCTTTCCTGTATTCAGTCAGAGCTACTTGGGAAGTGAAATATTTAAACTATCTTCCACTGAAGAGAATGTCCCCACCTCTTCTACTTCACAGACAATTCAGTACTGATAAATCTTTTGTTGTAATAGAAAGTTCCTTAAGAGAGGGAAGTGACACCAACCAAAAAGACAAAAGAGATGATCTGGGAAGAAGCTCAGTGCAATGAATGCCCTGGAAATTTTGCTTTAAAGCAGTGTTCACAGTGGCAGGAGATTCCAACCTGACCCTAGGACACAGAGTGAAGCCAGGCTTGGGGAACTGAAGTCACTCCACCTTCTACTACAGCAACAATTTTAACGTGAAAGGATAAATTATCCAGAAACAGAGTTGTCAATGGGTCTAGGACAGAAGAGAAAAGACGGAAGGAAAGGCAGAACCTAGGTGACTTCAGTACAATGATGCTATCAAGGGGGAATACAATAAAAGGAATTTATATGTTTCAAAAAAGGTGCGCTGTTGGTTAACAAGAACTGAATTTACCAAGAAAAAATCAGCTGAACAGTATTATAGAGTCCCATAAGTCCTTGGTTGTGGTCTTTGGGGTACTGGGCAAAGGGCAGAGGTGTGCTGTGCTGAAGGGCTGCGTTTGGCGAACTGGAGAAGAGCTGGCAAGTMCTTGCGAGGAAGGAACCTGAAAACAATGTCCCTCTGAGCAAGGTGCTGTGCTGGAGTTCCCAATCCTCCAAACCTCTTTTGCTCCTCCTGAAGTCATGAGCTGGTGCAAAAAAAGGCTTTAAGAGAAGGTGAGGAAAAAATTGATCCCTGTTGCAATCAGAAAGCCTACTGCACTAATGCCTAATTTTGTCGTTTATTGGCCACGCAGTAGCAGATGGACTCTATCTCCTCCAGAGGAGCCAGCAAGACTGTGAAGAGAAGTGTGTTGAACTGGATCTCTGGAATCTGATTCATAATGCCACGACGGAGCCTGCTGCTGTCTGCAGTCAGTGACTTATGGCCCAGACTGGCAGAGCAGAGACGGCACGTAAGGATCGCTGCTGCGAGAAGGGCCCTTGCGTCTTGGTTCTACTGTTTCTGCTGCCTCGGCCCCTCCCAGCTCTGACGGGAAAGACCCCTTCTGGAAGCTGGGAAGGATCCCCGTGCAGTCGCTTTGAGGCGACCCATGTCGGGGATTGTACCACGGTAGTGTGAAAGCGCAGGGTCCCGTTGGTGCTGTAAGGGAGCAGGGTGAGCGAGGCTCCTCTCCCTAAGGAGACCATGCTCCGCAGACAGGGCCGAGTGCGGCAGAAGGATGCAATGTCTTGCCGATGGGTGTGGAGCGGCAGGGGCTGAGTCGAGAATAGAATTAAAGTCTTTCAAGTCCCAGGCGAGTGGCCCAGCTGCTGCACCCTGCTGCCTCTCTGTTCAGATGCAGGAAGGTTACTTCTGGATGATTAAACAAGGAGTATTATTAAGACTGTAGTGTGTCGTGTACACTACGGTTAGAGATGATTGCCAAATCTTTGCTATTTCATCAACAAAGTAGCTTTTCTTTCTCACACTTGCTTTCCCCAGATATCCAGGACTACTTTTTTTTTTTTTTTTTTTTTTTAAGAGTTTTAAAAAACGTGTTAAACTTTACTTGTATTAAAAYGGGCTGGAGCAGCAAATACAATTTCTTGCAGTAAATAGCTATAAAAACATCAAAGGTTTTGACAACTGTTAGCTGTATATTTTGTAATGCCTATTGTATTTCCATTTTGTTAGTTCTATTTAAAGAGTGGTATTATCATGCCCCATTTCCTGTTAGATAGTTCTATTTGTCTGCTCTACGGGAGGCAGGAGATCTTAGGTCCAAAAGAAATTATCTCTCAGTAAATTACTCTTAACTCCATTACTGAATACTAAGCACTCTCCCCTTACTGTGTGAGCAGCTTGAAGAGATAACGTTGCAATTTATTTATTTGTTTTGTCCTGTGTATATGGGTGACACACGGACTCATCTGAGCAGAGATGGTGATAACTGACAGGTACATTAGATCAGCCACCTATAGCAAAGTTTACTTTGATTATGTAGTAAGTGTCAAGATGTACAGTAGCTGATGTCAGTTTGATCTCTTATAGTGTATAATGGCTTGTCTTTTTCATGGTTGATTGAACACTAATTTTTGTCTAATAAGTAAGCTATCAGTACAGAGTGTTTTAGAGAGTAGCAGAGTTTTTCATCCTCCTGAAAGGGAAACCATTCGTGAAATTATTTTAARATTTGTTTGGATTGCTTGGTGTATTCGTTTTTCTCCTTCTAAAGTCCCTTGTTTACTCAAAGCATGCACTAAAGGTGCAACATTTTCCAGGGACCTGCTGTGAATCTATTGCACTGCATATAAGACTTTTCCATAGTAAAATAGTAGCAGAGGACAGAATATTTTCTTGTCTGTTCTTGATGTGTAGGTGCCAAACTGCAAAGTTTGTATGTAACGCTTTTTAAACTTTGAAGAGGAGAAACAACGTTCTGTTATGCAGACCCCCTTCCTTTTCCCTTGTAAGTGATGTAGGAAGGATATAAGACTGTAACATTTGTAGATGACATATTTTCCTATGGTTATGCAGCTATGTTTTACGTTAAACAGCTTATTAAATACATTTTGCAAGGCATAATATGAACTCTGATTAATAATAGAGTTGCAGAAAAGAAAAGAAAGCTGACGAGCTCTGGAGTGAAGGGTGCTGTTCTGGGCCATCTACTGTCGCTTAGTTTCCTGGCACGAAGGAGATTCCAGGAAAACAGGTATACAGTGAATAGGAATTTCTGAATTTGGGGGAATATGTCTTTTTTTTTCTTTTTTTTTTCTTTTTCAAAACTTCTTGGTACTAGAAGTATAGTAGTAACTAATAACGTCTCTGAGCCCTGTCCTGTTGACAGTGATAGTGGGCTAGGGAAGATTGTTGTTCAGCATGGTTAGAGCTTCTCTTGGGTTAGGTTTTCTTCACTGACAGATTGAGCTGTTTTAGTTCTAATTTAAGTGATCTGTGGCTCTTATTCAGCAGGATGCCGAGGCCTTTGCCTGGTGCACATGGAGCCAGAGGTGTGGGTTTTTTTGTTTGTTTGTTTGTTTTTTATTTTTGGGGGGTTTCTTTCTTTGTTTTTTTTCCAGCCTAGAAACATGTATTGCTTTTAGATGGATCAGTACTAGTGTATAGGAACCATCCATTAAAGGTACTGTTTTACTGGGGATGCCAAGGAGTTCAGGGTGAGTGGAGACCACCTAGTCAAATTCGGGGAGTGAATAACTAGTTTTGGAGTTGTAACAGTGGGGATTTTGGTGGTGTTTCTAGATTTGCTAAAATAATTAAAGCTCCAGTGGAGCTTTTTCTTGTTCAGTTAGTTGCATTCCATGTAAGGAGCTGTCTATCCAAATGTTGCTCCCTTTCATTGTCAGGTACATTATCCTTAGATATGCACATCCAAGGCTCACAGGACTGCGATTTGTACAGACATCTGAATGGACTGCTCTATTTTTGTTTCTCAGTTTGATCAAAGTGTTCAGTTCTTCCACAAGCAAAGCCACTGAATGCTTCAGTGTTGCAGCTGCGAATAACTTTATTAATATGATTTTGCAATCCAAAAGGTCTGGTAATAGAAAGTGTCAGGAACCTTAATAATGCCAAGGTGTGGTGTTAACTTGATCAACACGATCCTTTACAAGGAAGAGATCATTTGTTAAAAATGAGAGTGCTTCCTATAGCCATGACAGATGGTAAATATTAAAAACCTCTGTTGAATTAAGAGATGAATCTTTGTATCATTTCTGTACAGGAGTAAGAGATTTCCTAAGACAACACCCTATTTCCTTCACACATCGCACATGCAAAGTGTATCTTGATGTGAATTTAAGTAAATTATCGACTACTTTACACACATCACCTGTCTGAAGAGGAGGCATGTTTTACCTGCTTCAGGCAAGGATGGTGTKTTTCCAACCTTTTCCAGTTTACAGATTATGGACAGTTTCATAACCAAAAGTGATTGCTTTGGAAGTGGCCTATAGATTCACAGGTGTCTGCAGATCACAGGCGCAAACCAGTGGACTAGAGGATGCTTTCAAGGCTGAATTGGAGCTGAGTCTCACCTGATACTGAAATGTTGCCCAGTTTCCGCTGGGGTATGACTGTTGCAGCCATGGTGTGACTGAAGTTCCTGTAGCTTGAGTACTGCTGGCAGTGTAGCTTCAGGACCCCAAACTCAACACAAACTGCAGAAGTAAGCCAGGGCAAATATGTAGGTGGCTGTACTGTGTGAGCTGGCTCGGTCACCATGTGGACCTCAGCTGGAGCTTAACACCAGTTCACAGATATCTACAGAAGCTGCAGTCATGCATTTGACTGCAGTGTAGATGTGTGTTTTTACCTTAAATGTGTTCAAGAATAACTGCTCTTGAAATGGCAACTTCATGAGGTAAAATTCTATGAGAGTCATTTGTAATGGCCATGTCTGGAAACTGTAAATGAGGTTCATTCCTGCCTTTTCTTGGATTGGAATGAGAAATTTAAATGCAGATTGAGTTCTTGTGTTAAAATTGAGAATTTAGCATATGCCCTAGTAATGTCTGGAACTGCTGTTTCATGTCTTCAAGGCTGAGCTTCAGCAGTCCTTGGCGCTCGCCATCCACTCTGGGGAGCGTTACTTACACCCAGAGCTGGYCTCAGGGCAGTGCGTTCTCCACAGTCCCCACTGTCGAGTTGGGAACTGAGCATGGATCTTCTCCACCTGCTCCTCTGTCCTCCACATACAACCTCCTCGCTCCTTTGCTCTCTCTTTGTTTAGCTCTCTACAAAGAAGGCAACAGCTTACAGGGCCATTGCTAAAACATCAAATGAAAACTTTTTTTGCTGTAGTCAGCAACTTCTCTACTGCTCTGGTTTGAGAGAGCACTAAAAAGGCAAGGGGACTTAGATGTTTCTGATAACTTACTGCTGAGAGAGTGTCTCCAGGCTCTTCTCATACATTAATGTTGCAGCTTGCTTCACTTCTTTTCTTATATTCACTTTGGGATATATAGAAAATAAGGCTATAATAATGCTGTCCTTTCTTGTCTTCTTTCACAAACATTAATCCCATGATTTTTTATCGGTACAAAATAACCCTGGAGATAGGGCAGTCTGTGGATCAGCTTCTATGAAACTAGAAAACTGAAATTATTTTGTTTAATTGTGTGTGAAAGTCAACTTTTGTCAAAATCTCTAGCTGTGACTGGGTACTTACAAAATGTAATATATTCTTTTCTTTAGCAGATCACCTAAATACATTTTACTAGCAACCCTTTTGAACCAGATGAGACTGTAATTCAAGCTGTCTTGTCTGCTTCTGCTTTAGTTCACAATAATGTCACTATGCTGCTCACACCGAAGACTGTTAAGTTTTTATCTGTAACAGCTACATCAACTATTTTGTCCCAGTTTTTCTGCAGATCATTACTGATAGGTAGCTTTTCTGGGGGGGAGGGGGGGAAATCTATTCAGTGTATATTTCTAATATAAAAGTTTTGTTTCTGTGTCAGTGTGACTTTGCAAGCTTTTCTAATTTTTCAGCAACTTCCTGCCAGCTGTAGTACTGATTCCTCTCCAGCTGAAATATAAGAAATGTTGCTGCAGCCAACAAACTAAGCTATTTCAGAATATTCTGTTCCATCCAGGATTTGTGCTTTGGCATACTGCTTGACTGAACATCTTCAATCCTTGAAGGTTATCCTTGCATTCTTTAGTAAACTGAATACCTTAGGGGATGGGAGACAGTATGGCTGAGCAGTGAAGAGAGGAGATAAGGAGTTGGAAAAGTTGGTTCCTTCTGGGTATTCTGCCACTGTTATTAGGTAATGCATTAGCTTCTTTATGCTGTAGCTTCTTTATGCTGTGGATCCTTCATCTGTAAAGGGGATAGCCCCATCTTTGGTTCTCTATGGAGTGGGARGGATGTTTGCGGGACATCTTTGAGACCTGTAAGTAGTGCACAGGCAATGAATGCAAGAATTTTCATATAGGCAGAAGGAATAGTCTTAACTAAAATAAAATATTTCTTAAGTTGTGGAGAAGCTCTAGGTTTGGGTGCAAAAGTGAGCTTGTTACACATACCTTCTCATAAATATTCATCAGTTTCATGCCACCGGGGGCTGGGGGGAGTATATGTTTGGGCCTTTTACCAGCAGGATTTATTTTGAAACCTAGATGTGTTCAAGGAAACATTGACAGATGAAAATGCAGATAGTGGCCATATTTAACCTTCAGGAGCAGCCTTGCAGCCCTTGTTTACCTCAGTCTGCTGTGCTGTATGGGACAGTATGGTAAAATCAGGATAGGATTGGGTGAGAGTTCTTACACTGTCCATGTCAGATGTCCAAGCTAAAAGCAATGCAGGGACTGGAGCTGGGAGCCCCCAGTGAGACAGTCCCCCGAGGGGGTAAAAAAAAGAGAGGGCAAATGTAGGACATTGGCTGCTGCCAGACTCTGAAGTGTCAGTGTGGGCTGTTTATAGACCTGTGATTGCCAGTACCTGTTTTCCTTGGAAGACATCAAAGCAGAGGAGACATATCTTCTTTATCAGAGATACTGGCTTATTGAATCTTGGGGTTCTGGTGAATTCAGCTGCTTCTTGACTGAGGAATTTATGCCCTGCTGTATTATCCTAGATCCTGGTGTATGCTTGCTCGCTGAATGTGCCTGCAGTTTTCCTGCAGCAGCAGATTGCTTGGACAATTGCCCATCTCCTTGTTTTGGGAGAAATTTGCAGTGAGATGAGAAGCTCAGATCTGTCCTGTGTGCTGATGATGACTAATGTATACTTCAGCTGCAGGCTTTAAGTGCATGCRGAGCAGCCAAGCTAAATAAAGGTCACTGGTGCATTTGTGTAAGCGAAGTACTGTCATGCTCTGATAGCCTCTGTGTTGGTGAGTGGTTCCATGTACACACATCAACATAGACTGTAACACAACCTGCTAGCTTGATTTGTTTATAATCCAGATGTACAGCTGTTTTAACATAGGGTTTATAGAAACACCCTGTCCTCAATTGCATTTTATGCAATTTGGGTAGTTGTATAGCTCAAATAAGTGAAGTACAGGTGGCATGCATGTCATCATGCTTCTTATTCTTATATGTAAGCAATTTMTTTTTTTCTTTCTCGGCAGCTTTATCTGGTTGTGATCCATGGTGTTTAATGACAGGGCTGAAAACTAACATGTGATTAAAAATCTTAACAATAGCAAAAAGAAAGTTCTGACTTGAGGAAAATCCTCCCAAGTTTGGGGATCATGTCCCTTATTGCCTTCCTTTTCCTTTCATTTCAGGCATCCTTTGCAGGATGAACAAGTGGAGCAGAATTGTTACCTGGCTGGAGAGAAAAGCTTCACAGAACTGGGTACAGACAGCAAACCTGTAAGTAGAGAAATTCTCATTTACCTGGTTTAGATTCAAGTCAGCAGATCTCTATTTCCCTGTGGCAGCATATTCAGATTTATTGTTGGGAATAAGGAAAAAAAAGTAACATCCCATTCTGTAGTTGGCAAAGTTGCAGTGAGGACCCCATTGCAAGCGGGTGGTTTACATCTCATATAACTTGAAATAAAGGAATTGCTCACACATTCATGATCAATACAATTACCACTACTTTACATGAATTAAGTAATTTGTATGGTATTGCTGTTTGGGGCATTTGTATCCCTATTCAGAGCACTTCTTCAGTATTTCAGCCCCACTAATGGTAAAGGCAGGTGCATGCCAGTTACCCACAAAACCAAGGCAAAGCTCTATGGGGAAACTCTTTTATGTCCATCTAGATTTGAATTTGTAGTCCTTTTCCAATTACTGTGCTAATTGTTTAAGAGATTGTTAGACTAAAAAAGTTTTTAATCACTAATCTGTTTTTGAAAGGAACTTAAGGGCTCAAAACCTGAGCTACATACTTCTTAAATTAATTTTCTTCATGAATACTTCTTTCTCAATACAGATTTGTGAGTCAGAACACCCTACTGTGCTTGTTTCTTTGTCTTTTCTTCAAACACCTGGCCTATTATTCTCCCTTTTTTTTCCCCAACAAAATTGCTCTTTCTTTGTAGGCAAGGTTCTGATGATATTATGCCCCTGGAAATACAGAAATTTACCCAAAGACCTGTGTTATCAGAGCTGAACTTGGGGCAGAGAACAAGCTAAACAAACCTAACAATTTTGCCAAATGTGAGTGCTCCAATAGAAATATTTGTCAGTGTTTTTTGGAGGGATACCAATATCCTGCAGAATCTTCAAACAAAACTCCTCAAATAATTGTGACATGGAGGATAATGTCAAGAGGTTTAATTCTGAGGTTGAGCTTTTTTCAAAGTGGGCTAGAGGCTGTAGAAAGTCAAGGTGTGTCTGTATATCCAGATCTTCTGTGCTGCTTTGAAAACCGTCTCCTACACTTTTGAATTCAGGGAAAACCAGACAAACCTAGTAAAATAACCAGGGCTCCAGGCCTGCTTCAGTTGGAGCCTGTGCCAAGAATCCTGTGGATGTCACCCAGAGAAGAATTAGGTTGCAACCTTGACTAAAATCCTTATTCAGAGGAGAGGCATAGGGTCAAATTCTGCAGTCTTAATCCAGATCAATGCAAGCCTTGCCTAAATCAGGACTAAGGGATTTAGTGCATAAGGCAAAATAAAGTGTCTATAAATAATTGCAAAGTTCAGTGTGAAAAGCTCCCCATGAAAGGGCTGGTCTGTTTAGAATGTGGGATGCTGCTCTCCTCCTTGCACAGAGAGAAACCAGGAAAGTAAATGTTTCTGTATGGTTCATAAGAGTTTTGACCCATGTATAGCTGTGAACCTAGGCTGAAGGGTTTTACAGTTTAATGCTTTAAGAAGCATTACAAAAAAGCCTACTCATTACCCCACCCAGGAAAAAAAACAACCCCCCCAAATCATAAATAAAGCAGCTCTGATGGTGTGGGGGGAGAAAAATGCTTTCTTTTTACTACTCAAATATTTGTGCTTGCAGTTCCCCAGCAAGGGGAACTCAGCTAGGAGAAAACATCTGAGTCCTAAGCCAACAAGAATCTATCCATTGATAATAAGAATCTCTGCATCAGCTCCTCTAAGGCACCCCAACATGTTTATGGTCATTTTAGTAACTATGCCCATGATAGCTTGTATTTAAGCCTCTTTATTTAAATTTAAAAGAGAAGAATATTTTTGACTATGTAAACCTTCCTCCCTTGGTGTGATACTTTATTAAAAAATAGTAATAATTAATACAAAAAGCTTGTTGAGTTCAAACCCAGCACAGTTTTGGTTACAGACACACTTGGATTTCTAAGGTGGTTTCAAGTGTTGTCCTGCATATTTATTTTCATAATATCATTAGCTCTCACAGCTGGCTTTTCAGTTCACATGAAGAATGGAAATTTCTTGGAAGGACTTATTAAAGCAGAGAAAATGAAATCAGGCTAAAGAAAATCTCTCTCTGCATTTCAAACTAAAACAGGATGAAACCTCAGCAAGTTGTGTTCTCTACTTGTGCCTATTGGGAGATGCTAATGATTGCAGACACCATCCTCCACCCAAATGTTTTGGGAATGGCAGCTCTTATTTAATCCATAATATAATAAAGTAGGCAATGAAGTTACTTTCGCAATGCTTTCTTGTATCAGATAGGACCCAGTAGCTTGAAGCCACAGAGCCATGCATGAATATACACCAAAGACAAGACAGTCCCTGCCTCAATGACAGCTTCAAGAGAAGCAGAGACCAGTTTGGGGTGGCAGGGGAGCGATACCAAGCAGGTACTTGGCAGCAGTCACAGTAAGAAGAGAGTGTCTTGGAGAAATGGTGCCTTCTTGTAAGGGGAACCCAGGAAGAGCAATCCGAAGTCAATCTGGAAGGTGTTTAAGTGGGACCCCTCCCTTGTATGCATGGTAGCAAATCTTGATGCATGCATTTAGTTTTACTTCAGTGATAAAACTGCAGTTAACAGAATGGTATTGTTTTCTCTCTACTTATTTAAAAATGAATTGCTGGCTTGGTTTCATGAACACTTACATTTCTGTTGCTACTCTTGTGGCCCAGGCAGGTTGTGGTATCAGGTCCTCTGTGCTTCTAGGAGCCAATCCTGCTACAGGGCTGTCTAACCCCAAAGTTCCCTGAGTGAAGCCTGGGCCCTAATCCTGAAGTGTTGTGCTAGGCAGATGCAGCAGCTCCAGGCTCTGGTTCTGGCATGAGCTATAGTGCAAGTGAGCAAAGTTGCTTGCCTCTGCATATTAATTACTGTCCCTGAAATGATTCCCGAATGTCTATAGCTGTGGGAAACACTTTGTTGTTACTGAATGAGAGTTATCCCTGATGTAACTGCTGAAATCAAGGGAATTTCGGCTTGTGGATTTGATCTTTTGTGTGAAATGTCTGCCTCCCTGCAGTCAGTGATGATGTTTCTGGTGATTACGAAGAACCTGGTATTTCATTCGATGTATTGAAATTGCCTTCAGCAGTTATTTTTTGTGTGTTAACTTCTGGTAAATTCTTCTAGGAATATAATTTGGCAATACAATTATTTGAAAGTTCTTTTCTGAATGGCTCTTAGACAGGGTAAGCATCAAGACAATTCCTGCTACTATAAAATAAATAGTGCCACGGGCTGCTTCCCTGCAGAACCTCCTCACGTTGGAAGAGACTTGACAGTGATGGCAGGGAAAGATGCTGCAGAAGCATGTACAGAATATAACAAGAGTTCTGTAATGGCAGTCTCCAAACCGTTAAAGTACTTACAAAAGGTTAATTCAGCACAAACCCAGGGCTTGCACGGATACTGTGCTGTGCTGCCAGTTGACAGTCTGGGCTGGTGGAAGCGAAGAGCCATTGTGGAAGAAATGCACTCAAACTTTGTGGGGAGTGATGCAACCAGGACCTCTCACAAGTCTCCTGCTGCTTGACTTACAGAGCAGGACTAGTGTTAGAAGGCTTGCTTTTCCTAACAGTAAAATGCCACCTCCTTCTGCACTACCCCCAATGTCTATGAACCAGAAATACTTCTCATCATGCAGTAGGTTATGACTCAGGAGCAGTCAAAGCAGTTAATAGCTGGGAGGAATGATTAACTTATCCAGCAAACTGCCTTCTCTGTCATGTACCTAGGTTAACAAGTGAGGTCACAGAAATCTACAGAAGCAGCAATTAAGGACCTGGAGTTCTATACTCAAAACCCTAACAAATTTGAAAACATCTGTGTAGTCTCAAGAGCAGTCCTAGAGTTGCAGTTATGTGACTGGGAGCACAGACAAACTGGAGAAGTAAGTTCTAAAATAATACACAAAACCTTCTCTGTATGAGTTTAGTGCATAAGAATAGTCTTGAGGGACCAGCACTATCAATAGATGAGCTCCATGATGTTCCATCAGCCCACAAAAACACAGCTTCCTTGGAGGGCTGCTAGGGATGTGGTAAATCTTCAGGTAAAGTCAGCTGTTGGCCTTTCTGTTGTGATTACTAACAACAGAATTAGCATTTCCATAACTATTTGCACAGTGTCATGCTTGTTTAATCAGTCCTCACAACAGCCCTGTGAGGTAGGCAAGTGAGCTGTAAAATGAGGATAGTGATACTTACCCTCACTTAAGACCAGAGGATCAGACATATAGGCAGGATAGTTCTTTTCATTCCCATTCCACAGATGGGGAAGTACAGCAAACACTTTAAAATGACTTGTCTGAGGCCAGAAAGGGAGTTGAGGATTTTTATGAATTCTGCTCACTAGGGCCTCAGTTTTCACTCTTTCCAACAGCAGTCAAAAGAAGAATTTAACACCTTACATTTAGTTTCACTTAAATTCTGAATCCACTCAAGGCATGAATCATCTGGAAATGTACAAGTGATCTGCTAACTTACTGCTCTGGTATTATGTGCCACTAATCATGCTAAAAGTATTCAGCAACCTTCTATTTCCAGCTATTAGCTATTTACTGATAAGTATATATACATACAGAGGACTATACACAATTTACTGCACACTAATAACCTATTTTTACAGGATACAGTTTTCATATACAAAGATTGAACGTTTTTTAGTTACTAAAACATTGCCACCCTTGACATAAAGCAAACATTTGTTTATTTTTTAGTTTGAAACAAGATACTTCATACAAACCTAGTTCTGAATCAAAAATCTATACTGAAAATAGTCCACTTCTCATTCTTGCTAAGTTTGTCTAAAATGCGAGATTTCACTAGCATTTTTACTTCAACATGAAGCATGACCTTCAAGTTAGAAACATACTGTATACCAATTCTCATGTCTAAAGTACTGCATCTAAGAGTTTCTCCTGAGAAATGAGTTAAGGATTGTTTATAAAACTGAAGTTATTCCTACAAAGAATTTTGAACCTTTGGACTAGCATCCAGTGACTGTGGGGATTTCAAAGCCTCAGTTTCACATTAGCCTGATTTATGAAGATGAGACAGTTCCTGTTTATATTTCTGTAATGTCAGAAATTCACTGTCCATAGAAATGAAGACAAGTCAATTTGCTACATGGCTACATGATTTCACATTATAATGAAGGAAACCTATTTTAGTAGAGTTATTTCCTTTCAGTCCATTTCTGAAAACAGAGGAACTACAATATTTTTAAGATGTGTGTCTCTAACAGGAGCTACTTATTGAAGAAAGCACTCACTTTCCCCTCTGTGGCTGTGGTCTGTGGGAGAGCTCCTAACAAAGTTCTTTGTTAGTGTTTGTAAGACTGGAGATGAGGTTTAATTGAGGGATTTGTGCTGAATGTTCTTTCGCTTTGAGTCTTAGTGCTGCAATGCTCGATGTTTTCCTTTCAACTGCTGCTGGATCAGTGAAGGCAGTGAGAGCAGGGTCTGACGGGGGTCCGGGAGCTTTCATTAGTACTGAAGCTGTTGTCATGAGAGGATTTAAAGCATTCAGAAACCTGTATTTGAAAGAAGTCAATATTATCCAAATGACAAATTGTTTTGGAGAACAAGTACTTATTAATCAAATCACAGGACTTAAAGGAGTATTAGCAAAGAATTTGCTAAGATTTCCAGCTTCTTCCAAATGTACATTTTTTTTGTTTCCAGGATGTGTTTTAGTTTCATAGTACAGTGTTTTGCTCTTAAAATCACCTTCAATTAAAATAAAGAAGGGAGGTAATCAGACATGGCATGTGTATACCTAGAACAGCTAAATTCTATCTGAACAAACTGTGAATGCTGTAAATCAGTCTGTACTGTGAAAACTGTAAACCACCTTGTAAAAAAAACGATTTTTTTATAGCTGTTTGTGCAGCCAATTTGTCTGACAAGTTATTCTGTGTAAAAAGCAGCATAAGTCAGTGTGGCAGAAAGATCTGCCTGTTAATGCAGAACTACGCACAATATAGGGTATAATTTCAGTAAGAGGACAGCACTAGCCTAACATATATTAAAAAAAAAAACAAAACACCCTACACATACATCCTTTTCTCTGTTTTTATGGGGCGCACTAGAACAGCAGCAGCACTCTGCTGATGAATTTCAGGTTGCTGGGCAAGTAAGCCCAGGAAGCAGTTTTGGTTGAAGTGAATTGCTGGTGTTCTAGGTGTCTGACCACAGAGAAAGGAATGGAGTGTAGCTCTGGGTTTGCTCTAAGCACTGAGAGCACACCACCTGCAGAGGGAACCAGGCTGGTTGCACTGCTCTTAGTAGCAAGTAAGGATCAGGAAAAATCTCTCTCTTGAGCTTTATCAATCTTGCACATGAAGCCAATCTCCTGGTCTGACCGCCTGGGAAGAAATATTTAATACCTTTACTGTGGCAAATCACCTAGAAGCCAGGTCTGTCTGCAGTCCCATCTATATCACCTAGAAGCCATGTCTGTCTGCCTTCCCATCTTTACTGTACGTAAACTGCATCAGTTTGCAAGATAAGGATGGAGCTGCAGCCTACAGGTTAGATTAATTACAACAGTCTATTGTGAAGACTCGAGTTCAGAGACCAACATTTCAAAAGTAAGCATAACTGTTGTTCAAATAGATTAAGAATAGCAGGATTTGGCTTTAAGTTATGCTAGTAAAAATGTCATATGTAATTACTATCTCATGCAGGAACTAACCCCATTTTACTAATTTTATTTTTTACAGGAGCATATTTAATGAGAATGCATGCAAGTGTCAAACTAATACAAATACAATAGTTTTGAACAGTTTTGAGATTTAGGAAAGAAAATATTTGATATTACCTTCCAAAATGTGGACTTAAAACTGGATTTCTGAAGAGAGAAGTCCAGGTAAGACTGCTGAGGCCAAAAGTCCCCAAGGTTGAAGGACTAAAGGCTGGAGACATGGATGGCACAGCCAGTGTTGAAAGAGGCACTGACCTCCATGTGTGGTCTAGGAGGGAAGAATGACTCAGTGGAACATCCAAAAATAGACCAAGTGGGTGTGTTAAGGAGATTCCTGGAACAGTCCCCAGAATTTCATTTTTTTCACGTTTTCTCCACTTTGCCCTTCTGTTTTGGAACCAGACCTTCAATGAGAAATTATAAAGGCATTAGCTGAACTCACTCTGCAGTTTGTCATACAAGCTACTGCATGCAGTGGTACAGATAGCAAAACAGTAACTGTTAAACCAAAAAGATTCCTTAATATTAAAGATCCATTCATAAATTCCTTAGTGGGTTTATTAGCAAATAATCAAAGTTATAAATACATTGCAAATTTGACTAGTTTGTGGCTCCATCTGAATACGGCCCCATATGTTTTAAAGCCTTTGTAATATTTTAACCTATCACTTGATAACTTAGTGATCATTTATCCTTTCATAAGCTATGTATTGAACAGTAAATTTCAAAGCCATTCAGGAGTGTCTATTTCTGTACAAATACTTCAGGAAGCAGTTTAGTCATGACTGTAACAGTAACTAGGCCAAGTATGTGGTGTGTGCTTTTTATCTTGATAGTTGGATGGTACAATTTTATATGTGGGGTTAAAAATAAAATGAGAAGCTTTTGTTATCTACCATGAATGCAAACAGTATATAGTTATAGGAAAGTGATCAACCAAATTGCACTGAAAGCCAATACTAAACTAGAAAATCTAGTAAGTAGTATTAGAACAGGGAATCCAATTGCTCCTAGAGGGGCTTTGGCTAGTATTGTTTTTGTGTGGTAAGCTATTGAGTATATTGCCTCTTTCAGCCTGACTAGTTGTTATTTTAGCCCATTAAGCATATTTTAAAGATTTTAGTCAATCCAATTTACAGATCAGAAAACTGACTCTTCACTCTGTTGTTCTTCAGCATTAGTTGAGCAGAATCTTTCAGAACCCAGGACGGCAGCAAAAAGCAGAGTGAAGTGTATCAGCTCTAAAGCACATAGGAGAGAAGGGCTAAAAACAAGAATCTCTGAAATGCATGCTTCCAAGGTTGAACACTCAAAATCCAAATTTACTCAGCTGTTCAGGTCTTCTAGCTGCCTTTGCAGTGGAGGCAGTTGGATCCATTCAAATTGGATTCTGAACAGAATCTGGATGTGGAAAAAGGCATTAGCTGTGGCCCATCATCTCATTCAGCAGGCTGGTATGTTACTACTATTGAAATGGAATGAGCTGCTGCCAGCAGTGTCATCTGTATAATACCTGAATGCCCTAAATGGGATTCAGTATTTACTAGAGAGAGGTAACACAAGGAACAAAGTTCTTAGAAAGGCCAACTTCTGTCTTATGCAGAACTCTGACTTTCTGAAATTTGTTTCTGTTTTTGGATAAAGGTAAAGCTTTAAAGCTTAGGGTCATTTACCACAGAATATAGATTCTTATTAAGATGATAAACATTACTAGAACAACCTAAAATCATAACTGAAAATTAAATTGCAAAAATTAAGTCACAACAAAATGATAGCAGATGCTAAAATTATTCCTTTGGTATTAGTCTTTCTAAACGGTCAAATTCTACAGAAATCTATAATGACAGAATCTTTGTATTTGGACACAGAAGACTGGCTTGAATTTTTAAATAAATAGTTGCTTTTTCTATCTGCAATTATATTTCAGTTAAAAAATGTTTTTCAAGAGTTTAAAATTTCTATTGCATAACACCTGTAACAGTTAATGACTAGGAAACAGCTGACTGAAAATCAGGTTTTGGGGGTTACCACCACTCACTTTAATCTCTGACATGCCACATAACCATTCCTTGTGACTTATTTACTTTCAGGTGCTTAAATAATACCAAGTGTAGAGTGGTTTGGAAGGAAACTGTCCACTAATAGCGTGCTGATAGCCCAATCCAGAAGGCTGTAGCATGCCATAGCCTTGCTGTCCTGAGTCTGATGTTCCTACATCTATTAATGACATATTTATTCTTTTAAAGCGCTTCCTATGGGGTTCTCAGGCCCCAGTTGAGGAATTGCTTACTCTAGTCCTTTCATTGCATATGTTCCAGTGTCTTTATACTGGGGAATTGCTGTTCCCCTGGAAGAGGGATTTGGATTATGTGTTGTGTATATAACAGAGCCTGGTGCACTGTACAGGGGAGGTGCCCTTAAAAGAAAAGTCAGAGCATCAAAGTTTGGAGGTTGGTACTTGGATTCTTGAGTGCTCTGACTGGCTTTTCAGCCACTTGTCAAGCAACCACAGACTTTAAAGATTCAAATGTCTTCCAAAGGAATATCTGAACCAGTGAAATACCAGACAGCTATGCCTATGTAAGAGTGAAGACTACATAGGCAATCTGTATTAGTCCATGTCTAGGGGTCTGGTAAGAAAAATGAGCTCAGTTACTGGGAATCACATGACTTGAAATCACTGTTAACCATTAATCCCAAATATCTGCAAGTGGAGCTTAGCCGAGATCTCAAAAGAGAACACACCAACTCAGAGGTGTTAGTGTTTTCCATTAGAATAAAATCCAGTAGAGAAAAGGCAATGAACCTTCTTACATTGTAGCCAYGCAAATAAAGTCTTTCCTAAAAAGGACAAAACAGGTGCTGCAAAAGTATTAATTTCCTTATAAATCTTAGCATTATTCTTCAAATTTTTCTTTACAAAGAAGCTTAACATGAAATGAGATGTGTGCTTTTTTGATTTTTCTGTGCTAAAGTGAATCCATTTGATCACTCAGACTTGCACTCTGACTGCAAAATAACTTCTTTATTTTAAACAGGGGTTTACAACCAAACTCATTTAGTAATCTCTCAGATTTTGTATTTATCAAATGGGAGGGAAATATCAGTGTAACTATCTAATAATTATGTTTAGAAAAAAGCCAGCTTTCAGTTCCTTACTGGTACGAACTCATCAGTGTGAGTGATAAAGGGACACAGACATACCTCATACCTTACACTGATGTGACAAACAGCTTTCAAAATTTAGTGCGTATATTAGTCATTAACATTCAGATTAGTCATTTTGAAGCTTTTGTTAAGCAGTTTTCCTTTGCTTTCAATAAAAGGCTTAAGTTGCCTTTAGTCTATTTTCAGAATCATTTAAAGTGCTAAACTAAACATAAGAGATACTGCTATATCAGTCTTAAGATTTTTATGATTATAAGTGTAATATCAGTGGAAAAAAGCTTGAAAAAATACATTAAGCGTTGAGGAAAGAAGGTGTGTTAACCTGGATAATATTTAGTGTACAAATCAAACTTGAGTTTATTTTTGTAATTACTAGCACTGCACATATTGGACAAAAGAAAATTTAAGTCTTTTTAAATGAAAAATAAAGCAAGCATCTAAAACTTGATAGCTTTCTTGATGTAATTTTTTTCTTTAAAAAAAGTATCCTATTTAATTGATGTAATACCCAACAATGATAAAGACTCATAAATGTGGCTATTACATGTTTCTGCTGTAGCAGAATACAGGATCACTATCAGAAAAAACACACAAGGATGCTTAATTCCATTAGATTAAGCTAATATTTTGATACCGATGCAGTTTATGGCACTGAATTACCCATGTAATGTTTGACTCTTCACATTAAGAAAACAAAACATTCCTTTAATAACTGTTTCTTAATTTCCCTCTAGACCAACAATATGAATTATGAGAAACAGAATGGAAACAATAGATGTAAATACTACTGAAGAGATTCCCAAGATGGGTTCAGGCTACGAAAAGGTTTTGCAGGCTTTTAGACTATCCCTTTCCTAAGGTAAAGAAGGATACAAAGGTTTCTGCTGCCATCTCCTCCCTTTAGTTGTGTATCCTCTTACCTCCAAGCTAAGTTGTCTCCTATCTACCACAGGACAAGAACATGCACGCGGCAGAGCCGCTGCGAGATGCAAGTTCACCCAAAGCCAACTTTGTGCTGACTGGGTGCTCCTGTGCAGCAGTCTTGTGGCAAGGTCTGACAAAAAGGGTAATGGAGGAGCAAGGCACAGCTCTCTGAGGTTCCTCACATCCACCAGGGACAATCAAGCTCTGGTATTTTGCATGTTAATTCCTCTTCACCTCCATCAAACCTGACCATTACTATCTTTTCCAGATAAGTCATTAGGGGAGGAGTTTCTTCTTGCCATCTACTATTGCACCGTTCCTTCACAGGGCAAACGGGCTACCAAATGAGTACCCCACGAGGGCAATGTGACAGTTAACAGGTAAGCTAAAAGCTTTTCAGCCATGTCCTTTCTAATGGCAGATGCAATACGTAGTTACCAGGTATTGGGGTGTTTCAGTGACTACAAGTTTTAGTGATTGCTGGGGGAAGGGAGAGGGAAGAGCACATAATTTCCTTCAAGTCCACAAAACAGAGATGAAAGTACATCCAACCATACTCAGATGAGTAAATTGGAGCACTGGAAGTACTGTTCCTACTTACAAGGGCCTTTTCTGAAGATGATGCATGTTAAAACAAAAAAGGTAAAGAAACTGACAGCCCTACAGACCTCAGCTAGTGTGAGCCATCACAGATCCAGCGACCGAAATAACGACACCTTGTACAAGCAGGGTTCTGGCACTGACAGTAACAAAGCTACGCAGCAGTAAGTAGGACTGACACACTGAGCAGCTGCACCCCTGTTCTCCAACTTCCACGAGTATGCAAATACCCAGAGTTGTGCTGGAAGAGTAGTTCAGTCAACATCTGACATCCAGTACAAGCCAAATCTTGTACAATTTTGATGTCAAGCTTGCAAAACCTTGAAAGCCTTCATACCCAGTTTGAAACTACTTTTTTAAAAAACTAAGAGCTAATGTTTTCTATAAAAAGGAACTTTTACCTTATATAAGAGATGAACTTAAACTACTTTTTAAGAGGTTAACTATTAATGTTAAGAGTCAGAAAAAGCTACTAGGGTTATTCTTAGTTTTACTCTGCTCTTCAGAAAACTGCAGACTGTTAGATGAATTAGATTGTCTCTATATCTGTATGCCTCATCTTCTGCAGGAGTTGTCATTATTACAGCTCAGCTAAACCATAAAATTCCCTTGGACAGTTTCTTACTGTCATCTGAGTGTCAAATTATTCTTTTATTCATTTTAACCATTCATTTAGAAGAGTAGCTGTTTGTTGAGTTGAGCTGGAGCAGGAGAACAGTGTAAGCTGCTCTGAACACCTGTATAAATTCTTCAATTTAGGATGCCCCAGAGAACTGCTCATTTGTTCACAACATGTTGTAAAACTGTCTAATTTTTTTTTAYTATTACTATCTCAGAACTCAGGAGACAGTACCCTGCCTGTAGACCCCTGAAGACAGCAGCGGATGTGAATCTGAACTGTACTCCGGGAATGTTTCTAGGAAACTGTTTGCTTTCCTGCCTCCAGGTAACCTGCCACTTTCTCCTTCCTTTAAGCTGAAGCAGTAACTAAAACTGACGGAACCCACCACACGCCGCACTTGCTTCATTCCCCCCATCCTGCGTTAATGTGTTGCCCAGCTGATGAAATGGGGATAGAACGTTGTTTTTAATAGCTGTTTTCAAGCCTTGCAGGGTTTGAAACTCTCCGAAAGCGCCTAACATCCGCGGCCACCTCGGGGCCGGGCAGGTCGGCTGGGGGCGAGCGAGCGCCGCTGGCGGGGGGGAGGGAGCGAGGGTCCGTTGGCGTTAACGGCTCTAGGGGCACGCGCGGCCCCAACGGTCGCGGCGGCCCCAGCGGTCGCGGCCCGTCACTCACCTGCACGCGGGCTTCCGTGAGGTCCAGGCGCAGGGCGAGCTCCTCCCTGCGGGGCAGCACACCGTTAGC
>NW_020448019.1:672873-757192 GCF_003343035.1 Apteryx rowi | reverse complement strand
TTTCCCGGGCGGGGACCCCCCCGCGCCCCCCCCCGCGGGCAGCGCCCGGCTCCGCGCCCCGGCATTAGCATTTCATTAGCGCGCTGGCGTCAAGCCGGGGGTGGGACGCGCCGGGCCCCGCTCCCGCGCGGGGGCCGGGCCGGGCGGGCCGGAGCCGCCTCGGGCCGGCGCCCGCTTCCCCCCTGCTCGCGGCGGAGCTCCTTCTCTAAGCCTCCTGCCAGGGCGCGGAGCCGGGGGGAGCGCGGGAAGTTGTGCCGGTGCCGCCGGGGGAGCGGCGACAGCACCTGCGGGAGTGCGAGGCGGGGCTCGCTCCCGCACGCGGGGCACCGGGCGCCGGAGCTGGGCGCTCTGCCGCTTCTGCTGAACTTGTTCTCGCTGAATGCGGCTCTTTCGGACTGACGCTGCGAAGTGCTGTGTGCCGGCCGCGCCGGGGAAGCGCACAACCCCCTGCGGGAGTGAGYCCTTTTCCTTGGCAGATCTTTCATTCCGCTCCAACCTGCTTGGATTCTGTTGTCGGTGCTATTATGGCCATGATTCCTCAACAGGAGGCCTGGAAACGATTTCCTGCACACAGAGACTTCCAGCAGTTCCGTGATCTTGCTATGTTGTAGTGCTAGCACCTGATGTAAATTAGATCGCAAGGTGACTTGGTCCTGTGATCTAGATTTTGAGGGATGGGAATAAAACATCAGTTTCTAGAGAATCTTATAGAGAGTGCAACAGAGAAGGGCTTAAAGAAAATAAAATCCCCCAAACAGTGACTGAAAGCTGAAGCCAGACAAATTTGGACTAGAAATGAGACATATATTTTAAATCTTTGTGTTTATAACTGACCTTTGAAACAACGTAGATGGTGAAATACTTGGTTCTCCATCTCTGGATGTCTTGTAGAGATGCAAGTAAATTGCTTGCAGATAGGACTGTCCTGTTTCTGGTGTCCAAGCTGGCTTTTTCAGGGTTAGTGTGGCTCTTGCTTCCCTGGAGTAAGATCACAGAGCCATATAACAGTGGTAAGTGCTGAGGGGAGCACAGGAAGGGAGAAGTCATGTGATTGAACTTCTGGATCCCAAGACATGGCTGTAGTTTTCAGCTGGAGTCATCACAGAAAAGTGGGATTCAGAAGTCATCTTCCCTTTTCAAGATCTGCATGAAAAACACAAGCCCCCCCCCCTCCCGGTAGCCTCTTGGAGGGGCTTGGCCATGTGCACGTTTTAAACTCAGGCTGGAGTGAGAAAACCTTTTTTCTCCATCCCCATCCTAAGAGCTTACCTGGTATACAAAAGGAAAGCAGCATCCCCTGTTTTGCGGGTGAAGGCTTCCTGCTGTGTAAATTCCTTAGGAGGTGCGGGCCTTTGACTGAGGGGCCGCAACATTGTTTGACACAGGAGGGCTTATATTAGAGCTGGATACATATTTTTTCCATACAAAAGATCAAAAGAAATAAGATACCTCCAATTTCCCAATGTTCATGCTCAGTCAGATGCATTTCCCCTATGGTTTTAAGTGACTGTACCATTAATTTGCTTTTACTAACGGATAACCAGGATGCGTGTGCCGCAGGCAATGGTAGTATTGTAAGTGTATCGCCTCTGCCTTTTGTGAGTGACTGTAAAGCTCCCTGGCCCAYAGAATGGCTGAAAATCTTCTGTCTGAATTACATCCCCAATGCTTCTGCTAGCTGCAGAAGGTCTGTGAATTTGGATCCCAGGACATTTCTTCAGTTGGAGTATTTGCTTCTGAGCTGTTTATCGTTGAACCATTCTCAGTCACTGGTAAAGGTACCAAGTTACCTTGTTTTGTGCTGCAAAAATGCTAGCTTTTAGAGTAAGGAATGGACACCTGGGCATTATCATAAACTAAAGATAAACTTAGTATCTTTGAATGATATATTTTTCAGTATATGCCTGAAATAATGGAAGGATGTGATTCAGCTACAGTGGATAGTGGAAAATTTTTCCTGGTGTATCATAGGAGTAGTTGGGCATGATCTGGGAGCAGTACAGTGCAGAGGTCCTAGGGTGGGCAGTCCTGCAGGAGTCTAGGTTGAGTCAGCAAGATTTATTAGCTATGCTCAGTGCTCTCCCTTGAAGAGTGACACGGGGGTGTGTGTGTGTGTGTAGGGGGGACATCTGTGCTATACTTGACCAAATGGACAGAATCTGCTGCCTCTTTTCTCTCCCCTGCCTGCTCCTTCTTATCTGCTTCCCAGAACCCTCTGGGTGTTTTTACCTAACACTATCCCTGATACTTCAGCAATTTAGAGTGCTTCCTGTCTTTTCCTTATTTGCAAAGCGCATTGTAATTTTAGCAGCTTTTGGCCTCATATACTGAAGGCCTTACTTGAACTACGTGGTTTGGGCATACATTTGCCGTAAAGAGCAGTGGTTCTATGCATACTATGGACCAAATAACACAGTTTCTTTTGGTTCCAGGAAACAGGATTTGAGCGATCTAGTTTCTTCTGGCCCTAAGAAGCTTCACTGGAACCTTACTGAGGAGTCTGACTTGTTGAACATCCTGAGATGTCCCTCCTTCCCYGGTCATAGTCACACAAATCTTTGCCCAAAGAGAAGCCCTTGAATCTTGGAGAGCAGGCCTGGGAACTCTGACGAGATCTCCTAGAGCCAAAAACAACTAAGTTGTATTACTTCTGTGTTCCAAACAAACCGAATCCAAGAACACCCTGAACAGCAGATAAAGAACCATTATCTTCTCTCTACATATTCAGCACTGGCCATCTGATGCAGGCTGATTTTCTAAAAAGTATTTTCCTGCATTGCCCTCAGCAATGTTTATCAGGAAGTTGTTTTTCTTCCTGCAGGTGTGTTTTGCTAGAGCACTGGCATTTTCTCTTTTAAAACTGAGATAAAAATAGATTTTTATCAAAAAATATCTGGATGAGAGGGTCAGTCCTGTTTTAAGTTTTTGTTGTTCACTCTGAGATGCTTCATTCTATTAGTTGGCAGTTTCCTACTTTCTATTCCTTTTTTATGATTAAATGAATCATGTTTCTCCCCTGAAAATTTTCAAGGATGAATGTATTATAGATATTATTTCTGGGCTACAGTGTAGTCCTCCTTTTCTGTTGTCATCTGGACTTCTTAGATGTCCTCAGTCAAGTCACATTATTCTGCTGACTGGACTTCTGACTTAGTGTTTTGCAGTTGTACTGTGTCTTSTCATGAGCCAGAGACCCCTTTTGGTAGTTGCTGTCCAATGCCATTGAAAAATGGGTTCTGTCCCAAAAGAGTGTAATCTAAATGAGATTTTCATCATTTCATGTTTAATCAACCTTGCTGCTGCTTTCTTGGTTTTCTTTGGCTCCCATTCAAAGTGGCAGATGAATCGCAAAGCTCACCTTTTCCACAAAGTGTTTTAAAGATGAAAGGAAGCATATGTGTATATTTGGGATGATGGCAGAGTTGCAACTGTATAAGGGGGGACTGTGGTAGTTGTTGTGCTTGAAACATTTTTTTGGTTTGTTTTAAGGACATATTGATTATATGTGTCAGCACTTT
Source organism: Apteryx rowi (assembly GCF_003343035.1). NCBI lineage: Eukaryota > Metazoa > Chordata > Aves > Apterygiformes > Apterygidae > Apteryx > Apteryx rowi. The sequence goes on along the minus strand of NW_020448019.1, from coordinate 753,674 downwards.
TTACAGCACTTTAAATACATGTATTTTAATGAAGATTAATATTTAAGTGTAAAAAGCAAAGCCTGTCCTTAATCACATAGCAAGAAAATTATGAGATAAAATACGTGACAGCGTTTACAGGAAAAAATATTGAAGAAAGTCCAAGGAGGTAGTTTGCCAGCTCGGAATGGATCTTTATTGGTTTGAAGAAAGAAGATGACTACCTACTAGAGACTTGACTGCAGAACTGGCATAAAGCGAAAGTGGCTGTGATGAGAGCTCTGAGTCAACTTTGGCTGATTGTCTAAGAGCCAGATCCTGCAAGGTGCTGAGCATCTTTAATGCCCATTGATCTCTCCAGGTTTTCATATTCTTATTATTGGAATTGGTATTCACTGTACTTTTGTTTTATACAGCTCTCTGAAGAGCTAGGTGAACTCGAAGATCAGCACCTCTCTTTCTTTTTATGGGTTAAGATCTATGATGATCTTAAGATTATGTGTGACAATCGTACAAATACTGGGGAGCTGCAAGACTGAGCATTGTAGACAGATTCTTAGTTGGCACAGGTAGATTTTCTGAAGCAAGTGGATGCTTATTATACCAGCTGTGCTTGAGTGCAGTAACTCTTCTGTAATAAAAATCACAGTATGTTGGTTTCCCATCTCAGTTAATAACTTTTGAAAATAATGTAACTGCCTTTTGCTGATTAGGCACACCTGACTGCTTGGAAAAAAATGTGCGCACAGTACATGATAGATCTGCTTCCCTTTCGGTGCTGCATATTCAAGAGCACAATAAAGTATTGGTTGCAAAACAAATGAGATAAGAAATGGCATGTTGCAGCTAACTCTGGAGAAGCCATCATGTTTGGCTGGTGGACAGGGCTGGCACTGTGCTCTTTCTCACCAACAGGCCTGGAGCCGATGCCCTTCGGTTGTGTCCACATCCAAATCTGTTTGCGGTCTGAATTCCAGATCTGTTCTCCTCTCTCTCTGCAGGCCTTTTATTTGAGGCAGGCAAATAGGGAAGACTGAGACGGTCTCTTTTTGTGCATTTGATTCTTGAAGGGATTGTTCTTACAGGACAGACAAATATAAAAGGTTCCTGTTGGAATTATATGGTAAAATATTGTGAGAGACCTTGAACAACCTAAACATACTTCACTAAGTGTTCTGTCAGAGCTGGGGTAATGGACTATTTCTCAAACCCTCTAGGTGAAAAGTGAAGAGCCCTTTGCTGCGTGGGCAGCTCTGCAGTGTTACTACAATATTGCAATATTTACTGGCTCTGCTAAAGCCACCCCTGCTGGAGCCACAGAATTATAAGAGGCTCCCGTCTTTTCTGGAAGTTAAAGAATGTATGTTTTAACTTCTAAAAGTTTCTAGAGTTTGCCTTTTATAGAGAAGAGCTTAAAAACCTGATAGAGCCTAGGGGTTTCCAAGGATAAATAAAAACAATTCACTATCCATTTATTCTTTCTTGGCATTCTTAAGACAGAATACCAGATAACAGATAGCTGTGATAGGGGACTGACACCCCTCAGGAGACAATAAAAAGGGACTCTTAAACTGAGACACAAACTGGCTTGTTAATCTACTAGATTGCACATTGCTAAAGAGAAAATCATTCTGTTTTTCTAATGACTTTGTATAGGGGCTAACTGGACAGAATATTGGACTAGACTGAGAAGACTTTCTCATTCCTGGTTCCTCTGCTAGCCTGCTGGGACAAATTGCAGCATCTTTGTGCCCCATTTACTCATCTATAAAATGGGAATAGTGATCCTGTCTTTGCCAAGTATTGAGCTCTGCTGATAAAACAATCTCTTGAAAAGCTGAGTATGGTTAAAATACTGCACATCTGATGATTACCCATTTATGAAAAAATTGAGCACTGAAAAATCTCTTTCTGTTTTGATGATAATTAATTTGTGTATAAAAAAATAATAGTAACCACTTTAGAAATGTGCCTTTTACCAAATGTTGTTCTTCAGTATTGTCTGAGGTCCTCCACTATTTCTTTATGTGGATTTGTAGATGCCCAGTTCTTCCCAAACACTGCAGGTACTATGACTAGTTCCACTCACTTAAGTGTTTACAGACAGGGATCAAAGATGCTAAACTTCAAGGAGTGTGAACTGGCCAGTAACGTGCTAGGGAGTCTCTGATACAAACTCTGTGTTAGCCTTCCCTCACTCTCCCACAAATGAAGTAACTGATTGCTTCTGCATCTTGTTTCTTTATAATGCTTTTTGCTGCTGCCATCAGTTTACATGGGGACCTAAGGCACGGAGAGATGAAATGATGTAGGAAAGGTTGTAGGGTTGTCTGTGTAGATAAAATGCTCACCCATGTTCTGCCTTATTGACTGGACTACCAGACTGTTCCTTGATTGACACCTCCTTTAATACATTTTAAAAAAACCTTACAGTAGTTGTAACTGTGGACATACCTAGTTCGTGTGCATGTTTTCTCATGACAAAATTGTAAGTGAAACAGCTTACTAAGAGTTAAACGTTGTAGTAGTATGTTCTTTTCTTAGTAAATATTTGTGTGCTTACAGCTATTGATTAATAGCTGAGAAGTTTACTGCAACACAGATCCAGCTGTAGTAATTGTGGATTGCATCTCTGACTCATTCTTCTCTTTTTAAGTGTCTGTAATGAAAAGGGTTGGAGAACCCCCACATTTGGTGATAGGGTTATTTTGGAACTCCCTCTGCTGGATTTATTGGGGTATTGAGTCAGACTGCATCCGTTATCGCATGCCTTTCTGACTGCAGCACTTTTACTCCTGATTCATACCAGTGCAAGTCTGAAGGGAATTAGGCCTGGACTGCATTCATTTGATAATATGTCACTCTGAATGACAGTATATTTGGTAACAGCAAGCACTTGCCTASAGTTTGCCACTGTCAGTGCTTGTGACAGCTGCTGTTAATATCGAAGGGAAATAAATGTGATCTCCAGCTAAGCTGACCTCTCAGGACTCCACAGAAATGCTAGAAAGCAAAGGAAATTTGTCTGCAGTTTAAAATTGTGAAGAGTCTGTGATTTGGTTCCACAGATTAAAAGCATGGAATGGATAATGGCATTTATCAGTCACTTAGCTTCATTATTTTATGAACCAGTTCTTAACAACAGAGACTATATAAAATTACTCTGTAATTATCTCTGCAAAATTGGAATGGAGTGATGGGACAAATGCAGCCTGGACCTGCGCAGAGAGTTGCATAAATATGGCCAGGTAACATTATCCAAGAGGAAGGTGAGTGTGTGGCAGAAGGCTCGGTTCTCTTCGCCTGCTCCCAGCAAATCTGCATCTGGATATATCCAGTGGTGTTTAAGGATTTTCAGCTTTCTGTGCTTTATACTAATAGTAAAAGTGATATAGTTAAAACTTCTGTAGATTGGAATCAGTGGGCCTAAGTACCTGCATGACTGCTTTGCTAGAATGGACTTTTATTTATTGCTGTGTATCAGTAGCATCACACTGTTTCAGCTGCGCCTTCTAACTGCCTGGATCTAAGATTTATTTCTCTTCCTTTTATCTTTTCTATTTCATAACAGTAGCATTTAAAAATAGCRTCAGTGATTGGAGGTGTATAAGAAAGAGAGAAGGAATGACCAAGGCGCCCGTCTATACAAAGGGCTTGTCTCTTCTTTGTGGTAAAGCTTATCCTGCAGAAAATGATGTTTAGGGGAATTTTTCCAGGAAGCTAGTTTCAGATGTGTGTATTTGCTGAGAAAGTCACAGTACACTGCAGTTAAAAGCAGTACCTGCAGTTACAAGCGTCTAGTTTTCCTCCGTCCCCATCCCCCATGTGCATACCCGACATAGTCAGAAATGCTTATCAATCTCTTGCAAACATCCCACTAGCACTGCTGTGCTGAATCTGCAGGTTTCTTTCCATCAGGATAGTCTCTGGAGTGCAMCCTGAAGAGGACAGTTGGATTTTGCCAGCCTGTGGCATCACTTTGTCTTTCTGTTCTTCAGATGAGCTCTGCAGCATCCACGGATTGTGAGAAGAGTTCTGCACAGCGCGAGCATGAGTCGACACGTTTCTCAAGAAAAGAAACGGCCCTTGTAACTGTCGGAGGACCTGTGTGCTGTACAAATGAGAGCGTAATAAGCTGCGAGTCCAGCCTTGGCCATCGGTAATGACAACGTCAAGCTGTTCTCCGGTACCTGCTTTCTGGGATGGAGAATTTAAAGAAGGTGAACTCAGTGCTCCCTCTTGTGGTAGATGCAGGAAGGTAGAAAACAAGATCGGGAATAAAACTTTGCCTGTAACACTAGGGAAATTGAGTGTATACATTTTTCTTTGCATTTTGTCACAGAATGAAATGAGAGTTTTGACGTTAGCTCCGATGTCATGAAAGTAAAAGCATTTCTGAGATCAGAGCACAGCCCTGCACCAAATAGCTTTTTTAAAGCAAGGCTAAATGGGATTACCTTATAGCTTTAAAACAACTGGAGAATGCAAAACTGTGAAATACAGTTCCATATATGCTCTGTTCATCAGGTTTTAAATATGCAGGGAAAAGAACAGCTTGGAGTTATGGAGCTCATACTGGCTAAAGCCTCCGTAGTACCTTCTGCAGGTTTTTTTTGCCACTTGGTATATTTTTGCCATTCTTGAGTCTTCTCCAACTTTGTAATCCGCTAGTGGAAAATGCATTCATTTTATGTGTTATTAGCTTTCTTGACCTTAGAGTGCATATGACATTTAGATAGAAGTCTGAAGATCTACTCTGTAGATGGAAATTACTTGAATTATTATCCTAGAAATGGGAAAAGGGATAGCAGCAAAGGACAAGACCCCAGATTAGTGCAGGTTACTGTATGCTATGTAAAGATGCAGTGTTTGCTTGAATGTTGTAATACCATTTTTGCTAATGCTCTTTTGTTGGAAATGTGTATCCACTTAGAGAAGAATCAATTCTTCTTGTCTTTACAGTGGAGCAATACGCAATGTCATCTGGGGGACCAAGAGTGTGGTTTGAAGGGGACCTCACTGGGAATGCATAGTAAGTCTCATCTCTTTGCAACAGCCACAGGGTTACTCTGTGCATACACATGTCCAGAGCCTTCATACACATGTCCAAGATATTCTGCAGTAATGTACTGATATAAAGCCTTATCCTGCAGATACAAGAAGTCAGGAACTGCAGACAGGTGAGAAGGTCTGTGGTGGCTACAACTGATGAACTATGTTACCTGTTTATAACAAAAAGAGAAACAGGCGTAGCTCATTTGTATATAATGTAGCTCAATAGAATTATTGGCTTTTTGACCCAATGACAAGTGTTAAACGATGATATCACTGCCTAAGTTTTTCACCCAGTTAAAAACTCAACAGTGCTGCTTGGTAGGGGACACCCTCTTTGAATTGCCCTAATGTCAGCTTCCTTTGCAGTGTTCAAACATGCGGTCCAGGATGCGAAGACTTGTTTCGAGCAGAACAGCTTCCTGTTGGAGGAAGCTTTTTGGATCTGCTAGGCAGAAGTGGACTGTTTTTCTTGAGCCTTCTGAATTCCAAACTTTCTGTGGAGTGTTTTGTGGGAAGCATCTTGTTTYACCTCATGTTAAAGCAGGGACACCAGCTTTTGCCACTACCTAGACAGCAGTACCCAAGCTAACAACATGCTGCAGGTTATATCATGTCTTGCTCTCTCTGTTGGTCTTAATTATATCCATTTAATGACTGTGATCATGAACATTGCCGACAATCTTGTGGACAATATAAGCCATGGGTATTGGCTAAATATATCATGATTTTGAGAAGGTGGTCAAAGATGTTAACATTATTGCAATGCTCTGATTTTTATGCATTTCTCTTGACAGTTCCAATCAAAACAGCTTAGCTTTTGTAAATTGCCCTTTGTTGTGTTTTAGAGAATTTGTGTTTCCTGCAGAATGGGTAGGTAGATTTCTGTTGTTTTGCTGCTGGCATAGAAAAAATACAAGGAAATCAGTGGTTGCTTTGTCTGGTTAAGGAGCTGGGCTTTAGGCCTGAAGTGCTGTAAGCAGTGGAAGCAGTGAGTGAGCCTCCAGGACTTGTATTTGCAGGGAGTACAAGCTGTTGTAAATGTGGAACATCCTAGACTGAAATCTCTTCGTGTTAAGCGTCAGTCAAACATGTTATCCGGGGTGCCCTTAAGCAGATAGATGTCTCCTCTTATGTTTTCCAAGTATGCTGTCGTGTTGCTGGGGGCCTGCAGAGATACAGAGGTAAATATTTCAGTGGCATRAAGTCTTGCTTAATGATGGAACATATCTCAAAGCATATATTTGATCTACTGCCGTATTGATTGCTCAGGCAGCCCCCTTAAGCCCTCTCACTGCATGAACAATAGAGGATGGATGCTTATGCCAAGAAAGTGTACTGCATGCAGAAGTGTTGTGTGAAATATCTCACAGAGAATTGGAGCAACAAAATACACTGAAAAAATGTTCCACTGAAAACAAGAACAAAAGCCACTGAACCAAAACAAAGCTAAACGGGAGTCTGTGGAAAACCTGTCTCTTGGGTGTTGGAGGTATGAGCTTCCTGTTGGCCTTTGTGGTAGAGACGTCCCAGTGATGGCCTGTGTTTCAACAGGCTAACTGGAAGTTGAAGCCTGTGGGACAAATACGGTCTTTCTCTTCAACCTTAAACAGCCTTCAGTGCTGCTAGCTCCAGACTTATACTTCAGACGACAAGTGCCAAACAGTTACAAGACTGGCCTGGAAAACCCTGAGATTACAATAAGTAACTGGTATCATGAGCTTCTTTGTATTTGCTTTCTGGCTTGGAGCTGTTCATTATTGATATATGTGCACCATTCTCAGTAACTGCAAGAGATACATCTCCTTTTTCTCTTTAAAATGCAAACCTGATGTTCTGATATAATCACATGACTCCAGCAACTGGGTCTTTAAAACAGACCCATGAAATAGTGCAGCACTTGTGGCGAGTTATAGGAGGGCTGACAGTGCTTTAAGAAATGACTGTTTCTTGGCTCTTGCTGCCCACTTCCTCATGAACCCTTATGTGCACTGTTTTCCTTCCTAGTACAGACAATAACATGATTGTTGTCCCCAAAGTATCCTTATAAAAGGGCAGGGTGTAGCGATTACAGTGAAATGAAGCAGAGATTTATTTTTACATTAACCTGGAACGTAAATATCTTTCATGTTGTTAGACTCTTTCACGATCCTCGTTAATGGACTAAACTTACTAGTTTGTCTCTTTATCATGTTGATAGACCTGTTAAATGAAACCCTGAGAGATCAGACAATTTAGTCCAGTGACCAGTGGCAGCTTTTCACAGCAGTGATTTCTAGCTGGGGTATACGTGCCAAATATCCAGGCAGCTTGTGCTTATCAGCATCCATTATACTTTTTGTTGACTCCAACCATTAATAACCTGTCAGATTAGGTAATTAGGCTGTCTCTAGTAGCCAGGGGAAATTGTTTTTCCCTAACTGATGGTATGGGTTGTGCAGTTGTGCAGATAAGCACTTGGTCAAATGGTGCTCCGGGCGATTTTTAGCTGGTCTTGCTGATGAATGCAGAAGTAGTGCTGAGACATGAGGTGCAGATAACAACATAGAGACAGTCACCAAGAAAAATAACCTGCCCCTTTCAGGTACCCTCTCTAAATATGACATTAACGATAGTTCTAATTCTGCAAATGTGCTGCAAGTGGGAGCAGCCCTGTTAATTTCAGTACTGTGGTGATTTTTGTAAACATTGCTCCTCTCTCCTGAATTAAAACTGATCCCAGACCTGGGGAAATTAAAGGGATTCTCCCTAGGAGGTGTCATTTTACTTCTGTGAGCAGGGGCTGGCTGCTGCTAGTACCCACTGCTGCTCTGAGATGCTCTTTGTGCAGTGACCTTCTATCTTTGGCACTGATGGAGTCTGTTGTGCCCAGGAGTTGCTTCAGCAATTTGTAGATGCATGGAAAGGTCTGTTTATTCCCTTGAAGAAGCAGGGATCCCAGTTCTTAGGTGAATGACATTTACCTATTTCTAGGAGCCATCAATCTTCAATGTGAAAAGGCTGAGGGTTGTGGCACTCTATCCATCAAGCAGATGTGTTGCTTCAGTTACGTGAAGACTTTCTACAGTAATAGACAAGAAGATGAATTTTCCTGAAAAGCTATTGGGTTCCTCATGATTAAGGGTGTAAGTCCTCAAAGCTTGTATTATTTATTTGAGCCAACGGATAAGATAGGTGCAAGAACTGTGGAAGGTACTTTGTCCAGCAGAATTGATAAGGTGAAAGAATTCCTCCACAGAAAGGCATTTTAGAGAGAACCCCTAACTGTCCCTCATCAAAAGCATACCCACATCTCCATTGGAATGACGTTTTGGAGGGAAGCAAGCCAGCACACGATAATAATTCCCCAAATCTGATTGTACTGCTGCTGACAGATTCCCACAAAGGACTGAGATGTAGCAGCAAGATGTACTCAGCTGTCCAGTCCTATCAGCTTGCAATGACACAGAGATGCAGCACACTGAGAATGTGCTTGGATGCAGGGGAGATCCCAGAGGTGGAGGGATGGAGTAGCAGAGGGCTGGAAAAACTTCTGCACATATAAATGTTACAGTGAATGCCTTGAGAGACAACACTTGGTTCTGTCTGAAACCCACCTGCTCATCTTGCACCCTCGATGAGTGAGGTCACAGATAGGCCTATGGGTAAATTACCAGTGCAAACACCTCAGATGAACTTCTAGCCAGCCTGCCTCTCTGGCATCATTGCATCCTGAGTCCAAACATTTGTTCTGGAGACATGCAGCTGGGGGGCTGACATCCTTTGCTGACTGAGCGACTACTGAGATTTACTTGTCATAAACCCAACCACCCCAAAATCAAGGTACTTCCTGATAGACCAGCACTGTCCAAGACATAAAGGAGAAGGAAAGCTCCTTCCTGCCGTACAGAGTCCCTGAAAACTGGGTATTCTCCTAGTCCTCTGATGTCTCCTTTGGGAGATCCACGCAGGGCACGAGCCAGCCCAGGGGTAGGGCTGGCACTTGCCTTGCAGATGTGGTGTGCCGACCCCAAGGGAAGCCAGACACTTCCTACTCAGTTGACTGTACTTACCCCTCTGCCCAGGGAATCACCTGCTTTTGCACTTCTATGCTGCCCCAGATGGGATGACAAAAATCTCACTTTAAAATGTTAGTGAAGAAATTTGGCTGAACCTCTGATAAAAACAGAAGATGGCTTTAAACTCTCTCCTTTCAATTTACTCCCTGGACTTCTTTGTGGGCTTCAATGCAGCATTAAGTGTTTAACTTACTGTGGGTTCAAGGACTGGAGTCAGTTGTTCTCTGGACAGTGATCTGTTAAAAGCCAGCCTTATCCATCAATTTGAGATCGGTTAAGCCACTGCTTGCTTTATGGAGGTGGCTGGAGTGAGTCCATTGAACTTTTTGTTTAAAGCAAGATTGAAATCACCCTGCTTTGAAGTTCAGCAATTGGAGTTAGACTTAACAGTTTTATCTTTTATTTTATTTTAGGGATGCAATTGAATTTTCAGTGTAGCTTTTCATTAAAATAGCTACAGGCTTTGAGCTAACCCAGCTCAAACACAGCATGCATCCCAGCCTCCCTCGCGTTCCTTCCTGTGCACTATCTGTGTTGAGGTAGTGTCAGCACCTCTCCCTCCTTAGCTAAACAAGTGCAACTGCACTGATGCAAAGCTCCTTCCTCCCCCAGGGTCTGACAACCCGTTAGCCCTGTCCCACGGGGTGAGTGTGACATGACATCTCCCCCTTCAGATCAGAGCTCCGTGTGGCCCCTAAGCAAGATTTCTCCCTTCCGTGGCTCCCCAGCCCCACTCCCTCTCCTGCCTTGCCAGTGCTTCACACCTCTTCGCTGGCCGCCATGCTTGGGCTGGTGGCCACAGTTGCCTGAAGTCTTTTATTCCTTGCCCTGCCCCTTTTCTGCCCGATCTTATGTTATGCTCTAATTCTCCTGGCCTTGCGAGGTCATCTATGTCCTGGCTTGGTGAATTTGCCTGGGTTTGTCTGGGGCAGATTCCTGCTTGAGGGGAGGCCTACGCGGTTTACTAGCAACACAGCTCTCATCAGCGCTTTTCCTGAGCGTTAGTGCCGGGGCCGCGCTGGCCGCGGGGTGTCACCCGCGGGCCGCGCTCCGCGCTGCCAGCCCGGGCTCGGCGGCGGCAGGACCTCGAGTGCTGCCCTCGCTCCTCTGGGGTGTTCCTTCCCTGGATCCTGTCACCTACAAGCCCCTGGGAGCTGCCCTCTAGTTTTAGAGCCCGTGTCTCTTGCTTTAGTGCTCCACAATAAATTTGTATTTTGGCAGCTTTAAAGAAATCATCAGTTAAGTAGGCAGATACCTGCTGCGATGCCACCTGCTCTTTGTGATTGCAGGAGCCTCAGTCATCTTCCAAAAACTTTGTTCTGCAGCATCTCAGGAAAGCTGCTGAAATTAACTTGTTTCAGACATAAAGTACTGGTAGTAACCAAGAAAAAGCAAGAAGAAACAGAGGACAAGAAGGGAACTTCTCTTTCTTGCCCTAGCTAAGCAACTTGTTACTGAGTCTGTCATCTGAATGAACGATATGTTATGTGTGGTCTCTATAGAAAGGCCAAGTAAGAAGAAGGCAAAAATAACTGGCCTAGTAGATGCAGGTGTAAATCCTGCATAAAATTTAACAGGAGCATATGAATGGCTCTTATAGAGGTAATGTCTCAGACTGAGAGTGAATCTGTTGGGCATCCAGCCAAACAGACACAAGTGACAGGAAATCACTTCTGAATTCCAGAAGCATCTGATTGCAGATAGCACAAGGGGTTTTGCATGTGTATCAAATCCATTTTCAAAAATGCACAGGCATTTTTGAGACACTGTCTTATTTTCAAAGGTGTCTGAGCAGTCAAGGTCTCAGTATCCTTTTGACTCGCAGCAGGAATTCAGGCTGCTGAAGAGTCAAGATGTGCAGAGTGGTATGAGATGATACATCCAGCCACCTCTTGCTCTTCTGCAGAGGTTGAATCACCTGTAGCAGAGCAGGCAACAGTTCAGTTCCTGAGTCCTCACAGTTCACAGCTCTGTATTGTAACATAAACCAACACTGGTTTCAGCCTGCGAACAAGCTACAGTGGGAGCTACAGTGGCTGAGGGCTSCAGTTCACACTCTGTGTTAGAATTGGCTGCAGCAGCTGCACTTGTAACCTCTCGTACTAGTTTATGCCTGACCTCTTCAGCTGCTGAGGCTGAGCCTGACAGTGCTTGTGAATCAGAGCCCTAAATCTGTACCAGAAAGAAACCTGAGGTTTTGACCTGGTACCTTCTCACTGACAGAACAGAATGGGAATCTCTTTACTCCTTGTTTGTTCCACTGAGCAACTGCCTAGATCCCATGGAGAGAAGCTTCTCCTAAAGATCTGTGTAGCTGAACTTGCCTGTAGAAAGTATCTTTTTCTCTCCTTCCTGTAGGCAAATCAGCAGGGATCCTTAGAGAACAAGATGGCAAAAGAGCCACTGTCCCCTGACAGTGTTAAATTAGTGCAAATTAATGAACTAATTGCCTGGAACACCTAGGGGCCCCACAGAAAGTTTGTCAGCCTCTGCTTTAGTTTGCAGAGTTGTTTTTCTTCTRTCATCAGAAATGTGGGCACTTTAGCCAAAGGAACTCTGTTCAGAGAGCCCTTGGCTGTGGCCAAGCTGCAGTGGGATGGAATCCAATGCTGTGTCCTAATTCTGTTAGCTTGCAGCTTGCTGCTGTTGGCATGGAGTTGGCTGTCTGCAAGGCAGCTGCAAAAGGCAGTCTGGTGGCACATGTGCGCTGCAGGCATATGAAACAGCACTGTGGCGGGAACTGCCTTTTATCTTGTTGGACATTGAATCTTGCAGGCTCCCTCAGGTGTATGGCAGAGGTGTTATCTTCCCTTTCAGGTGGGAAAATCTAGGCTGAGAGCTGGAAGGAGTGACTCAGTGCCCAGGAATTAGGAACTGTATGTTCCTTCCTGCCATGGTCCAGACCATTTGCAGTTGCAGGCCCTGGGTTATGTTTACAGCTCAACTTTAGGTAGTGTTGTGATGTACACACACTTCCTCTGTTTAATGGCGGTGAAGTAGATCTGACAGGCAAGAAGGAGTGGGAAGGACAGGAATAATGAAAACAGAGTGGTTTGGCACTCCAGCTGTGTTTCAGCACAAACTCGGGGAAACTGACCTTGTACTAAGCGAGAAGTCTCTCTGTGCGACAGGATGCCRAACAATGTGGCCTTTCTCTATGCAAGGCCTCACTTCGAACCCCTCTTTCATTGTTCTCCATGGTTGGGCAACGTTTTACAAACTAACGCTTGTATGATGGTGCCCTTGGTGGACTGTCTAGTCCCCAGCTAAACATTCCTCATTTTGCTTTCCTACTGATCTGACTGGGAGCTGCCATTTCGAGTGGGTGCGCATTTCATCCTGGATTATGCAAGTGCTAATAAGCAGACCAGTGCTGCAGCGTGGAACGCTCAGGAAGCTGACAGGTGGCTGTGATAAGTGATGAGGCCAAAAATAACAGTGAGATCTCTTTGCAGCCAGGCCACTGACAAAGCGATCAAAACACACATGGAAGCACATGTTTAGGTGATGACATTTGCATGCTAGTAGAAATTAACCTTTAGTGGCTCTAAGGACCAAGGCAGGCAAAGTGGTAGGCAGATGTAAATTGCTCAGTCAAAATCAGATGTTTATGATTGAGATGAATGAGGAGACTTCGCTGCTGGATTTCCATCAATGACAATGTCTTGAGGGAATGAAGGAAATGTCCTCTAAGTACAATGATGGCCAGAGAAGTGACTGTATGAGAAAAGAATCCATGCGCTATCTGCAGGAAACAGGCTCCAGTTTATGGGGATTGCACCCCCCACATGATTCTTTGCCTTGCTAACATAAGTCCACACTGCAGAGCTAACACAGCTCTGGGAGAGACAGCTGGTTTGCATTTTCCACATTTTCTTTACTAGCTGTGGTTGTGAGGCCGGGCAAGCAGGCAAAATGGAACTGTATTCTGTTTGATCCAGCAGTACTGCTTTCAGATCAGAACCAGGCACTTACCAAAAAGAAGCATGGAAGTGTTTAACATATGGCCCAAGAAGTTTCTACCAGGAAAAATCCAAGAGAGAGGTTCAAGAAACCAGTGATCAGTAGTACATCATCTGATCTGGGAACTGGCATTCTCTCTGCTTGTGGGTGAAGCAGTGTCTTCCTGGGATGGTCATAGTCTCAGAGCTGTATGCAAATCTCATTAGAGCTGTTTTGACTGTTTTTTCCTGTGCCCATTTCCAGTTTGTGTTGTCAGGAACACTTTTCAGCCTGCTGCTCAGCCACATCTCTTGGAGGACTTTGGAGAAGAGATACAAAAATTCTGAGTTTAAGACTGAACCCAGAAACCCAGTCATGGGTAATTCCTGTGTTTTCAGCACAAAGAAGGTATGGTACAAAGATGGTCAGTCTTTCCCGTCCAGGTTTATTTTTCCTAGGTTTCATGCCTCAGTCTGAATAGAAGCAAGACAGGACATCAGTCGTGGCATTTTCTTCCATTGCCTCATTCTGAAGATGGAGTTTTGAGGGGACAACTTGCACCAGAATTTATTTGTCTCTCCACATGTTTTCAGGGAGTTGGTTTGCCCAAAAGCAACAGTTAGCAGACTTGAAACAGCAACAGGGCTGGGAGAAGAGGACAGAGACAAGAAGCACTGATAAACAAATAGAGTACCAATGGACCCTATTTCCTTTTGACTTTTTACCAAGAGTTCTGTGTTGTGACAGAAAGCACCAAACTCTAATGCATGCTGCTACGAGCATCCTGCAGCATCCAGTATCGAGTGTCAGGGTGTAATGAAGCATTGATCAGCCCTCCTCTCCAGCACAACGTGCCCTCACRTACTGCCATCCTGAAATTGTTGATTGGTCTGGAGTCCTGCTGATCTTGTGCTGAGAGCTATTTCTGTGCACAAACATCCCTTCAGAGTGTCTCCTCACTCTGTAGGACCAAGAGCCACCTCAATTGCCTGGACGCTGTTTTTTGCATCCTCTGCAGCAGTGAGGGGCATGCAAAGTGCTGAAGATCTTGCAGGCTACCTGGATGTGCTGGACACTGGGATGGCTCAGTGTCTCTCTGGAGTAAGGATTAAATTTCTCATTTCCAGAAACCTTCTAAAATCGTGAAAGTTTCAGTGTTGCTGCATTATGCCCCACTGTTTCTTGTGCTTGCTTCATCCCTGAACCATCCTTTTGTATTGGAATGATTTACACTGCACATATTGCAGGTGAAATTTGGCCTCTCTACTTCCTTAGCCTGCCTTAGAGTAATCTTTTCCTAGTTACAGCTGATAACTTCTTGATACATGTTGCAGTCAACTTTACATTCCTCTGATATAACACAAATCTGAAATGTAACATGGATATATATATCTTTTGTTACTTCTGGGTTGGGGATTTTGGAACCTGCAGGTACTGAAGACACACTTCGTTTCCTTTTTCCTATCCCCAAACGGATAGGTGCAGACTTTTTTCTACAGATTTTCCTGACCAGGACTTTAGCATAATTGACAGAGAGACTGTGCCCAGAAAATATTACTTGTGTTTGATATGCTGGAATTTTGAAATTGTGTGTGTACTCAAAGAACAAGCGACTCACAGCCCGGTCACATCATCAAGAGTCCTTCCAGTGAAGATGACAGGCTTTGAACTAAGCCAGAGTGCATAATTATTTACATGCTAACCCTAGTGCTTTGATTTATGATGTTTCCAGTCACTTGGAATTGCTACAACATCCTTTTCTCTTACAGGTTTGATACAGAGGCCCCAAAATGCATCATTCTAGGACGTCACAGATTCAGGATTGTCAGTAGCTGTCTGAAGCCTGCAGTGCTGATAAAGTCCCAGAAGCCCATAGTTTGGGCACTGCTAGAGCTAGACCATGTCCAGGGAGGTCAGAAGTGCAGTTCGGTTTCTGCAAAACTAAAAGAAAATCTATAAAATGTGAGGAAAATTATTTCCCTGTCTTGCATGTCCTCTTGAGTGTTTATTGCATTTCTCATGTGATTCTAGACATGCTTCTGATTTCAGCTTAGTTTTGCTCTTTTCGTGTCTCATCAGAGACTCGCACACATGCTGTTTTAGGAGCATGGAATGGAACATGATGGGAAAGGACTGATCTGTTAGAGAGATATTTATGTTCCTAGTCTATTTATATTAAATTAAATTGCATTATTACTCTCTCTCTTCTTTATTGATTACCTTCTCCAGGGTGTCTAGCATAAGCAATTGCTGTGATCTTCCAAGTCATTGGCATCTGAAAAGAGGGAGTTCAAACAGCCTCATTTCATACACTTTTGCTTAACTATATTTACAGAATTTAGTAGTTTGTTCATTATTTCACTCTCTCTTCAGTTCATCCATATGTGATTGCGCTTGCTTGCATTGTGTAACATAATAATACTATCCAGTGTGGTTTTCTTTGTTGTAGACAGAAGTTGTGTAACTGACAAATGAATTGGTCAGACTTGTGCAGGAAGAACAGACAATTTCTGGATTATTACAACTTTCAAGAGCTTCACTGCAAGTATAAGTTATCACTTCAGGTTTTTGCTGTCTGTTCAGTTAAGCAGATCTTGATAAGGCTTGTCTGTTATCGCAGTTCTTAAAGACTCTAAACACCTTGAGATCACATGTTCTCCATGTATCATGCCATCCAAAAGTTTTTGTTTACAACAGTAATGCCAAAGGGTATATGCAGGTCTCATTTTACAGGTTTGCATCTGAAGCTTTGAATGTTAATGTAGAGCTGAGAATCTGGAAAAGCATGCCAAACAATTTTACATGCTGCTTTCTGGAGGGTTGATATGTCCCTCTTTATTAATCAGACTTAATTTATGTACTCTAGTCTTAGTTCTGGTGAGTTGCTTACAATTAAATCCTTATGTCCTTGCAGGTGCAATCTCCTGCAATGCAAGTCTTGCTGTTGACTTAGTTGGAGGCTGAGGAATGGAGTGAGGACCTTGGAAGCAGTCACTGAATCTCCAGGCATTGATGCAACAGAGAGTTATTACAGTGCATTGCACAGGATACATGCATGGGTACCCTCAGTCACTAAGTGGAGCTCTTTTGTAAAGGAACTGAGTTGCAAAAGGAAAAATTGGAGCTGACATTGATGCTGAGTGGAAAAACTGACTATGAGATAGYGTTTTTTCTGCAAATCCGTTTTACATTGAGATCCAGTCAGTATCAGGAAACCAGCAGCCCCTTCACCTTGCAGCAAGGCAGTGTAGCAGGCAGAGCTCATAGAGCTCCTGTGTGCAAGGCCAGGTCCCCCCACTGTTAATATCACATGATTTTGAAAAAGGTTTCTGACCTGTTTTCAGTGCTATCAGCAACCTGACCTCATGCCTCGTTTTTTTCTTTGCAGCTATTCTAGGCATTTATACCTGTGAACAAGGATTGTTGGGCTGCCACCAAGAAAAATGGATAATTCTGATTTGGAAGAATTTCACAACCATTTTGCGTGGGCAGAAATGAAGATGCAAAGGCTATGGTAAAGGAGAATCAGACCTAGAGACTATCCTGAGTTTCATGGAAATGATCAGACAGAACACTTCCCCATCACAAAGTGCTTCTGGCATGTCAATGGTATGTTGTCTGTATTCAACTGTGGGATTGCCCTAGGAAGCCAAGTAGCACAGAAGGGATGTACAGGCCCCAACCCTTGCATCTCTGCTAGTTCCCCTCCTTGTCAATTGAGAATTATATGACATGTCATTTTCTGTCAGCTTCTTCTCTCCTTTGGAAGCGCTGAAGCAAATAATTAATTAAACTTGTTTAGAAAATGTCATTTTGCTATGTCGATAAATTAGCCTGGCTGCTGTATCTCTCCAAATCATTCAGGCTGCTTCACTCATAGCACCCATGTGTCTTCTGGACTCGAATTTTTTATTATTATTTGTCTGAACATCTTGCATTATCTTTTRTTCATCTTACCCCTTTGCTTTTCTTCCCATTTGTTCACAGTTGCTAACTTTAATCTTGCCAGTCTTCAGTGCCTGATGTTTAGTGTCTGTATGCCTCTAGTGCTCTTTATACCGCTTTATCAATCTGTACTGTCCTTTTTTTTTTTTTTTTTACCTGAGGAAAACTCACTTAGTGAATCATGTCCTTACTGCTGAGCCCCAAAAAGTCCTTTTACTTAGCTGCACATCACTGAATCTACAAGTCACTTGTCTGTCTCTGCCCTGAGAAGCTTGTGCAGTTCCTGTTTCCGCCTGATCTGGTTAGTTCTCTGTGTCTTCACCTTTGCAATACAAAGGACATGCATCTCATGAGAACATGATCTCATGTTCAGAATGGCCCACAAACCCCTTAGCATTTAAAAAATATAATGTTTGAGTCATGACGTTGTTCAGAAGAAAAAAGAACCAAGTGTTCACATGAAAGTCCATGAAAACTTTGTTCATTTGCTACTCATATATCTTTGCTCAATGGCTTGGAAGGCAATTTATCAGGCAGTACCACTAAAATAGCAGCCTTCAGTGATGGAAGATGACTCAGAGATAAAGAGAAGAGAGAGGAGCAGGCTGGGAAAGAGGTAGGTACTAGATACAGAGACTGGCTGGGTGTTTATCTATAGACGGCTTTAAGTATCAGCACTGGTTGTGGTAACATCATTGAAGGGGCTGGAAGATAGATGGGGTTAGAAGCTAGTCCTAGTGTGAGGGAGTCACTGGGTGAGCACAGAACGCTTAGATCCTGTGGATTTAAAGCATGAGAACTCTGGTGAATATATGACTTTTATTTGCACTGGGTCTGTTCACTGTGCCTGTGGAGCCAGATCCAATGACTTTAGTGATGCACTCAATCTGGATTGTATTTTGGCCCTGTTAATCCTGTGGACACTACTACAGGAGAGGGTCTTGGACTTCATTATTTCAAATGTTGGTCACATGTAAAGGAGAACAGCAGTACTTTTTCTGTAGGGAGCTGTGCAAAAGGCACACTTCATCTTGCAGAAGCTTGCTGAGGATGGCAGATAGCAGCCTGACTCTTGAGCTGGCAGTTACTTTGCCAGGTTTGGGTTTTCCCCCCCCCCCCCCCCCGCCCCTTCCTTTTTATAAACTGAATATGTCTGATCTGGAGTCACTCAGAGACAATAAACATGGAATCCTATGAACAACTTCAGGAGCAACATTTCAAAGCAGATCTGCATCTTAATAGGCCTGTAAAAGACCAAGGTGTGAGTAAAGGCTTGAGAAGAGAGAGTGAAGGCAACTATATTCAGAGAGGTGATGGCAGGTGAGGGTTATGCAGGAGGAAGAGAATGAACTCTTCATGAACCCTTGATGCTGCCCTGGGCACCACAGCCCTGGGGGTGGCTCACAGGACTCTGGACGCCACTCCAGGCGCCTCAGCCCCGGGGGTGGCTCGCCAGACCCCTGATGCTGCCCCAGGTGCCTCAGTCCTGGGGGTGGCTTGCCAGATTGCAACACCACCCTGGCTGCCTCAGCCCTGGGGGTGACTCCCTGGACCCCTGACACCACCCCCATCACCACAGCCCAGGGTCTGGCTTGCCAGAGCCCCAACAGCCCCGGGGATGGCTCATGGGACCCCCATCACTGCCCTGGGCACCTCAGCCCTGGGGCTGGCTCGCTAGATCCCTGATGTCACCACCAGTGCCACAGCCCCAGGGGTGGTTCGTTGTCCCTGGACACCCCCCTGGCCTTCAGCCGTGGGGTGGCTCGTGGGACCCTGTGAGAGTCTAATATTCTTTGGCCAAGTTCTTTCAGATATTCAACATGTGGAGGGTATAATGTTTAATATCAACTTTTACTTATTTGAAGAATTTATTTGAAGATATTTGATGTTACACTTAATTTTTTGATGTAGCAGAGTGATAGAGGAGTATACTGAAATCACAGCACAAGTGTAAATTGCACTTAGCAAAATATAGCAATTGCAATATACTGTTCAATCACAATATAAATGTGACTTCCATTCCCGGTCTCTGTAATATGCTCACCATCATGACACTGGGCATCCCTAGTCGCTGGGAAGGAACACGTGGGTTGAAACCAGCTCAAGCCCCTTGTTTTTTTCAAAATTCTTTTGTTGTTCAGTTTTCATACTCTATTGGCTGAGCCACGTATACACTCCCTACCCCGTGCTGGTCTGTCTAACTCAGGGAGACATTTGCATTCTTTTGATGAACTTGGGGAGAAACATTTACACCACCAGTTCATCCACTCAACTGGGATGTAGTCAGTTGATCTACTCAACTGATATAGCTGTTCATCTAAAACAAAGCCCCCCGCTCCCCCCAGGTCCCCTTTGTGTTGAGATAACTTCAGCTTCCTTTGCAACAGCTGTGGTCAGTCACACCCTACATTATTCCCTGAGCTTCATGGGCACATCACCCCTACTGTCTCCTCTGAGCCTTCTTCCACTGTAGGGGTTATTGGTTGGTCTTAAGACCCCTGATGCCGCCCCGGGTGCCACAGTCCTGGGGATGCCTCTCAGGATCTCTCTGACATCTCATGGCCTCATCCTTGGTGGGTCTAAGTTTAGAGAACAAAGAGTCAAAGGGAAAGGGAAACAAACACACAGAGCATAGTGCAAAGAGAATATGCTGCYGCAGAGGATTTCGCTCAGTGGAAGGGAGTTATGGTGCAGCCAGCAGCTGACAGCTTAGAGAAAGCCAGCTAGAGGGATCTGAGAGAGAACTATTCCCAGAGCTGTAACTCATTAGTGTCACCAGAAAGACAGAACTATGTACCTCTGTTTCTCAGGTGAAAGAGATGTTAACTTCCGGCAATGAAAGGTTGTGCTGACAAAGAATTTCTGTTTGAAAAGCCCTGCTTCTGACAACATTAGCTGCTTTCCGGACTCAGCAGTAATGGGCTTCTTCTGAGGGCTTGGCTTTTTATGCATGTAAGGCAGCCTGCAAGTGTAGGGCCAGCACCAGCCTGACTCTCCTGTTAACATGCAGTAGACAAGGGAGCTCTCTCTTGTCCCATTCATGCACAGAGAATTGCAGGCTCTGTTCTCTGGGGGCAACAGGGAGTGTTCTGTCCCTAGGCAATGGAGATGCAGAAAGCTGTAAAGAGCACAGGGAGCTGGATCTATGGTTAACCACCCTGGCATAACAATAAGGTACTTGGCTGAGATGCACACAAAAGAGGGTAGGATTGCTCCCCTCCAGCATTGCTTCCCTCGGCTGTGGCTGCAGTAGTTTGATTCCACGTTTCTGAGTAAAAGGATCTGCTGTTTTCTAGTTCTCCCTTTCTAATCTTTCCTCTCCTTAATGAAGGATTATGAACAGCTGAGGTGAGAATGCCTTTCCTTGCAGCCTTACTTCTATGAGGAAGAATGAGATATTTTGTACTCCATTAACATAAGGTAAAATTCTAGCAAAACTTAAGATGTTGCAGTTTTAACATGAACTAGTGGTCTGGATACATCCTAAGCTCTGCCACAGTCTTTAACCTGACTGCCTTAGTTTGTGAACTACAGACTGCATTAGCTGACTTGAATAAATGACCTACCTGTGGTGCAACATAATATTTAGAGTCTTGGGCACAAGATATGAAGAAGACAGCCAATGCCAGAGCTCTCTTGCATTCCTCTGTTTTCCTATGTTTTCTCCTGAGGCCCTCCAGTTGCTGGGCTGGTAGTAGTTTTATTTCTTGCATACTCAGGGGCAATGCAAGATCTCTCTCTCTCTGCTTCATAAAGATGTGCTCTTACCCAAGATAATTCTGAGCTGCTCCCAGCTGTGATTATATAACATGTTCCAACTATTTTCTCACATTTTTTATGTTTGTGTGTGTTCTGACCAATTTTGGAGTCAGAAGCAAACTAAGGTGTTGCTGTTTGGCTGGGATACGGAACAGATTGAAAATTAGATACACAGTTTACTGGAAATCTCCTTTTTCATGTTGTATCTTTCATTAAAACATAAAATTCTGAAGGAAAAAAATAGTGAGAACAGTGAGCATTCTGGGCATTCCAGGCCACAGATTAAGTACAGAGAGGGTATTCTGGTAGGAAAGAGCCAATACAGAAGATTCCCACTCATCTGAGATCTATGAATCTCCATTAGTCAAATAGACTGAAATATTCAGGGTAGTAAACTTTCCCCTCAAGTTTCTGGGTGAACAAATAAGGACTAGTTTGTGCAGAATGAAATATAGTATCTGACTCTGACTGTGACTGGGCAAAAGACCTAAATTCATGAGCTCATTCCTGAGCTTTTCCTCGCTAGCTAAATCCGCAGTGTCATAGGCTCAGAATGTATGCGAGTATCTCAGCTTTCAGCATGCCAGGAATTAGGCCAATATCTGCTTGTTCTTCTGTGTATAAGCACTTGGCACTGAGTACATTTCAGTACTCTGAGCTACCCAATGTAATGGGATTTCCATAAATTTTTTTAATGTAGACTTCAGAAGTACAATGTTTAGCTAGTACATCAAATGGAGCTGACTTTCCCAAAGCTAAGGGCCTGAGGCTGAGCAAACAGATCATTCTTAGATGCTGTAGCATCATGCAGGGACAATGTAGCTCCAAGAGCAGTAACAGAAATACACAAGCGGCACTGAAATGAGGTGCGAAGGGCCTGGAAAATAAAAAATTCAGTGTGCAAATTCAGGTCATTTGCCTCTGATCCTGAATCAGCTGTGGTTGGTGCTCAGTGAGGATGGGGCATAGTATGACAGGGAGAATTAGGAGCCATTAGGAGATTGGATGCACAGCCACTTTCACCTCTGTCAGGCTGGCCCCTCTGAATTACTGCTGATGCTGTTAATATTGTCTCCAGCTCACTTCACTGCTGCAAAGAGAGGGGGGTGTTCTGCCCAGTGCAGATTGCTAGCATGCACAGGCCACGTTTGTCAGTGGGGGAAAGGGTGATATATTGACTAATCAAACAAAATTGCTTAAAATGGTTGAAGAGCTACCCAAACTTTCTGATTAGGTTCAGCCATTTGTTGTCATGTTAGATTTTATTGACTGGCCTTATTGCAACATCCTGCCTGACTGGACAGTTGTAAAAAATGCTCCAGGGAGGTGGTGAAATACAATGCCTTCCTTGGGTGAGGTGAGGTTTCAGGGATGATATTCATTCTGTTTGCAAACATTCCACTGCAAGAACACAAGCACAGAAGTTTCTCTGCTGATTGCTCATTCTGGAATTACATGTCTTGCTTTGCATTAATCAGGGCTTTCTAGTTTCATGTAAGTAGGCTTATTTGTGGACAGACTGTGCTCTATGGATCTTCATCTTTCCTCAATGAATATAAGCAATGAGTGGAATTGGACCAAATGACTTGCTGCAGCATCTCATTCTGCATGTTAATAATGGTCTATCAATCATTGCTAAACAAAATTTTACGAGATAGCTGGCTACCTTAATGTGAATGTGATGTTTGCCAGCTCTTTATTACCTATGTTATGTACATCACAGCAATTTGTTGAGTTATTCAACTGGAAAGAAGAACTTTATGGTAAGCATCAAGGATAGAAATAGTAGAGCCAGAGTGTGTACAGGCAGGATACAATTAAATGTTATGCCAGTACACACATCATTAATTTGAGGTTACTTATACAAAACCATTGAAAATAAACTTTATTTATATGAGGTTTTTTTTGAGGGAAAAGGATGTTCTGTTGAAAAGTTAAGTCAAAGAATTTGTTAACAAACATTCAAGGTGCTTCTTGGGAGGCAAATAAAATCTGCTTCCCGATTAAGCTGTAAGATAAGAAACCAATTTTAATATAGGATTTTAATCATTAATAACTGCTAAGCATGATATAGATAACCTCTACTATGACTTCTCCTGGAGCCAGTGACTGAATCTATAGGAGAAATCTTATAGATTATATATTATACTCAAAATGTACAGAATGACAAAAACAAATGTTGGAGATGACTGCTTTTTTACTACAATATGGTTGATGTTGTCTTGAATTGGAGGGAGCTCTAGGGTCCTCACAGCAGAAGCAGAGGGACTGGATGGACAGCAGACTCATTTCTACTCTGTTGAAATAAGAATGTAATTACAGGTCTAGGGATTAGTCTGGAAGAAGGACCAGGGAAGAGTGGAAGGAGGAGACAGAGGAAGCTGTCAAGGTGCTATTACTGGAGACTAGAGCCTGAGAGATAAGAGATGAGAGTAGGAATAACCTTCTTGGAGGCAACTGCTGAGGTAACATGCCTGTTTTTCCTTTTGTTATTGACACATGCGGGTCATCCTTCCTATGGAAAAGCCTCAGGGAAGGGTAAGATGGTGATGAAAGTAGCATCCCAAAAGAGGGCAGCAAAGAGTGCTATACACAAAGAGTGGGTCCACCTGATTCACCATCACTGTCATCCTCTTGTGTTTTTTTGGCCATATTATGATAGGACCTCAAGAGTGGAGCCTGACACATACAGTGGTTCTCTTTGGCTTGGGTCAGTGTGTCATAAGTAGTCAGAAACTGTCATCTCTCTTGTCTCACTGACTGCCTCCTGGCTTGATTAAATTAGTCCTCTTTGAATGTAGGGCTGAACTACCAAGGACCTGAAGATAAAGCACATAGCTCTGGGTCTCACCTGGATTTTCTGGCAGTTGCTAATGCTCAGTATTTATTCTTCATATCAACATTTACCTGAGGATGGAACAATAAGGTCTATACTTGAAATCAAAGGATGGCCCAAGTGCTGTTCCAGTGGTGGAGTGCCTCCTTTCTTGAGGATAACCATGCCTAGCCTTGCTCAGCTGAGTGACTACAGCTCAAGTTATATCTGTGCATTCATGTTGAATATAGTCTTAATATTCAGCATGTCAGTCCAAACTGAACAGTGGAGGATGTCTAAAATTTTTGTTTGATTGAGACTTGGAACCTCTCTTAAATTTATCTCCTGAAATTTCTGAATTTGTCTCTTGGTGGACCACTTCTAAGAATATTCAGAGCTTTGTAATGCTGGAAGTTTAAAAAATTTACACAAACATGGGTAATCTTGGTAGCTATAAGGAAGAAGTAGAAGGCATAATCTGTTTTCCCATAATCTCCATAAACTGGAGGCAATTCTCCAAATTACAGCACCTCTGGATTTTGGGGATATTTTTGACATAAGTCTTAAATTCCTGACAACCTCTGCCAGGCTGTTTACAACTTTTGAACATTAAAGCAAAACTAAAGTAAGCCTTTATGTTTGATTATTATTTATTTTTGATGCTCAATTTAAACAGCCAAAATTGTGATCTAAACATTAAATTAAAAACTCCGCGTGAATTGGATCGTGTAAGTCTCTGTGTGATTGCTTTTATATTAAGTGGTTTACATGAATGCTGTTATTTATCTTGGAAACAGGTTGACATGCATATTAATGAGACTCAGGTGTTAACTCCATGCTGTGTCTTTCCAACTAAGAAAATCTTCATATTAACTTAGTTGTTTTTTTTTTTTTACAAGTATTTCTTGTAATAATTATATGGTGACACTTTGCACATCATAATGTTGCTACATCACAGCTCTCTCATTTTGTTCTCTTTCCCTTCTTCTGAGTCTCTTTCTTGCTCAGTTGTAGACAAGACAAACAGGGAGCTATGGCAGATACAATTTGACATAAGCTGAGCACAGAAATATTGAAGAACCTACCAAAATATCAATAAAAACAAATAAAGCAATGAGACCTGAATCTCAATGGAGCCAGTGCTCTCTAGCCTGAAAGATGATCTCAGGGTATTCTTGTCTTTCCTTGAGTACACAATTTGATAACTTCTCAGTCACTAACGTGACCTTCCTTACTTTCCCCTCCAGCCAGAAGATGGTACCAACTCATGTGGAGATGAAAAATGTTGCATTCATGTTTGTGAGCTGAATTCTGGATGGCTTTTATTAGTAACCTTTTATTTTAAAGACAGCTGACACTGACTGTCAGTGATTTAGATATGTTCTCAGACTTATTGGAGCAGGCTGGGCAGTTCATACAGCTAATTCCTGGAGCGAGGGGACAATACCAGGTTGCAGAACTGCAATTCAGCTATAACTCTTGCAGTGCTGGCTTCTTCCCTTTTTGGCACATGAGGTCTTGGAGGCTTCTAGACCTTCATTTGCCTCAGTCAGAAAGCAGAATTTGTGAGTGTTACATGAATTCTACAGAGTTGTGCCCTACAGGACTGGCTCAGCATGGTGAGTGTTTAGTTAGCAAAGGGAACAAGGGATGAAGAGCTTTCACACCACTTACATTGTGCCTGAGAAGAGCTAGGTGGATGTGGAGGGATGTAAGAAGCAAGAGTCATTCCTGGAAATCTGAGCCATCCAAAACAAAGATAACTTCTGAGGATCTTAGGAAGAAGGCCCATATTTCACGGTAGGAGTCAGTCCCCGAAAAGGCACAGATCTGAATTGCTCTGGATTTTGGGTTCTAGTAGAGGTATGTGGTTTTACTCTGCCTGTGATACCTGATTATTCACATATGTCACAGTACCTGCCACATGAACATCTTTTATCTGTGATAATTTGATCCTACAAGGTTTGGTCCATGCTGGACTTCATGCCCATGAACCTGGTGAACCACTTTGGTTCTGGTTCTACAAGGGACTTAGGCATGTGCTGAAGGTAAGTGTATTAAGCTCAAACTGAATAAGAGCCAAAATACTTCCCATCTTGCAAGTTTAAGTGCCAGACCAACTAATGGCTCATAATGGGCATATTAATCCCTGCTTATGTAAAGTATCTGGATTGTCCTACTAGAATGGTACATTCTTGTACCATTCTAGTACGTTCTTGGTACACTTACGTCCAATGTGGAGACTTACAGGCTTTAAAGGATCAGTACAAGAAGTACTGAAATAAATATATATTTAAAAATAATAAAAAAAGGTATTAAATTTATTCAGTTCAATTTATTGTGTATTGCCAGAGGACATTGTATATATAACAAGTGTATTTACTCAGGTTACAAATAAATTGATTTATTAGCATTGCTAAACTGAAAAGGATATAAGACATAAAAGTATTTTAACAGCAAGCCAAGACATAAGCAATGAGTTATGGATCCTTTTAATTATATTTTTTAAAACATGCTTGTTTTTCCTTTTAATTTTAAATTATGAACTCAAGGAGCATTTAACTTTATTCTCAGTGTTAGTTACAGGTACTAATGGCTCCATTTACATTATGTTAAATCATTACATTAAATTCTCACTCAGGCAGATCCTTTCATGGAAATCACTAGGAGTTTTTCTTGTGTAAGTGGACAGGACCAAAATTTATGACTCATGGGAGCTGCCATTAAAATGTTAGCGTCTGTTAATGGGTTGAGGTGTCAGAGAGCTGATCCCTAGAAGATGGGTTTTTTTGCTATGAAATGGGGGGTCTATGTGCATGTTTTCGTAGAGATGAGCCTGCTGTGAAGGTGGTCAAAGAAAGTGCAGAGCAGAAGGGCTTTGTGGAGATACTTTTTTTTTTAATGAGAAAGGGAAGTGTTTGTCTATTTTTGTCAATGTTTTGAAAAATGTCATCAGCTCTCAAGGACTGTCAGCAGGTTTGTGAAGCTGGCACATTGCAGGGTGATAGAAAGAGAGCATTTGGCCTGTTCTTCTCACCTAGAAACCCCCCTCCCCTTGCTAACCCCCCCAACAGCTGAGATTTCTCTTCTTCGTGAGCCTGTGAGAAGCGAGGAAGAGAACCAGAGCTGGAAAGGGCCTGCTAAGGGCTGGCCTCAGGGATGGGCACAACGTGCAGTTGCCTAGGGCAGCAAACCAGTAGATGAGAAGGTGACAGCCTTGTCTGCTCTGTGGCAAACAGTTCCTGATGGCAGTGAGACAGCACTGGCCCTTTCAGGTCCCAGCAGTGAGGGCCCTGGCTCTCCAGAGCCTGTGGTTTGCATTACAGCTGTCTGGCATCTTCAGGTAGCATCAGGCTGCAGGCACCTCTCTTGAATAGACATTCTCCGCAGGCACAGCAAGCAAAATTTGGGACGTGCCAGACTTACTGTCCTGCAAGGGCAAAGTAAGTGGGCAGCTCATGTACCACAAGGCTGTCTGAGCCATCTGTGAACACTCAGACCTGGGCTTGTGGTGACCCTGGAGGGCAAGCTGAGGATTCCGAAAAGGACTGGACTTCAGTGCATTCTACACAGCATGGCATGTGGGCTCCATGGGGGGCTTTGGGGGGGGTGGGCTATGCAGATGTGTGGCAGCTGAGTTGGAGGTCTTTCTTGGGGAGGAAATCCAGAAATAAACTGCAGCTACTTCTGCTGGAAAACTAGAACATGTGATGCCCTAGATAAAAATGTGTTTAGCAAGGAAAGGATATGTTACTAATTCAAATGGCTATTCTCCTTGATTTAAACTAAACCTCCATGCCATGACTGGGATTTCTTCTGTAAGTCTGGGTTTTCAGAGAGGTCTGTGTGTAACCAGGGAGACTTCAGCAAAACCCACAAGACCTGAATCCTTTTGCTCTGAGGCCATTAAGCTAATGAGACCCTGTAGGATGGCTCCAGGGCCCAAGGGACAGAGCAGGAAGGAAACAAGAAGCTGATGTAAGCTGTGGCTGAGGCAAAGGAGCATGATAAATTAGGTGAAAGTACAGTCAGGTTGCCCTGGCTGCTCCAAGCTTGAAAGATTAGCAGATCAATGTATCTTAGCTGGGGAGGGTGAGGAACAAATAGACTTGTGAGGGGGCTTGCAAGGTTTGGAAGCCAGCTGTGTTAGGCATAAAACCAAGAGTTTATCTCTTGGATTTGTAAAGCTCTTTGTAAAGCACTGAGACCTAGATGAGGATTTGAACTTTTAGAAAGACTTTACAAAAAATAAACCAGAAGTTTATCTGTGAATGCAGTATTGCTATCAGAAGGTAGATTTTTCGCTGTTGGAGAAAGAAGTTTTCAAGGAGATGGCTACAGGGCTGGTTGGGTCATCCTCTGACATGGGTTGGGGTGCTGGTGGGCCATTTTGCAGGGAAGCAAACAAGGTGCAAAGCATTAGCAGGCAGGGAATGTTCTCAGACTCCACAAAACTGAGTTCCCACCATCCCAGGTTTGTAATGTCTGACAGAATAAAACCTTCACTACAGACCTAAGTTGCCTTTTGCTGGGGAAAGTTTTTTGATGGGATTGGTCATGGTTTGAGTGCAAGAAGACCCCACCACACCTTCGAGAGTGAAAACTGCATATCACCAGTAGAATTTTAGAGAGGGATTTCATGCCTGGCTCCTGACAAATTGAGTGAAGTGTTCCAGAGACCATTAGTAGCCCAAGCAGCACCCCCCAAACTCATGCTGGAACTAATGCATGCTGTGTATGGTTCTCAAAATAATCTGTTAAACTAAAACATGGCATCTTTCTGTCTCCTGCCCTAGAAGCCCATCTTGTCCTTTGTGAGGTGTTTATTTGGTATAAATCCAAACCATTGAGAAGTGTGTAGCTGACATCAGGCTTAGAAGGACAGCAGAGATGGTTGAGGATGGGGAGAGAAAACAAGCAGCGCATACCAAATGGGGGAGACAGCACTCAGAGCAAGGGATTCACTGGTTGTCCGCTCTTTGCTGTTGCGGTGAAGCCCTTTTTTGGCATAAGCAGGTGGACATTCATAGGAAGGTGCAGAACATCAGGCAGTGGTGGTTCTCAGACACTAACATGACATTGAGAAGTTTAGTGTCTAACACAGCCTGAGGAGGTCTAGGCTTATCTACATAAGACAGTTTAGGATAGATACCTCCCTCCTGTACTGTGCACAGATAGGRACCCTCTAAATAACACTAGTGAGTAAGTGCAGTGCTCCTAACTGTGCATGTGCACAAATACTTACAAAGCTGTACACAGTTTTCAAACAAGGCCTGACAGAGAGTTACGCTATTTAGTTAGGCTATTTATTCCTTTAACTCTAAATGAGATATTTCAGGCACAGCTGTTTTTCATTGTTTCCCCCACCTGTGAGGCAGGTGCAAGAATGCAGACCCGAAGTAAAATGTTTTGAGATCTACCGACAAGTTAGCATTAACAGTGACTATCACCAATGCCCAGCTTTTCTCACTGTATGATTCTGCTTCCAACTGTCAGTACCTTTTACAGCCTTTCAGCCCTTGGCTTCAAATACTCTTCTTGCTCCAGTCTGAAATTAAGAGATTCAGGGAGAAGGCAAAATGAACACCTCTGACTATCCAATAAGGAATCACATTTTTCTGTACTTCATGGGAGAGATTGAAAAACACCACTTTATTTGAACCTTTGTGTGCTTGATTCTTCTGAGGTGGTTTCAGTGTCTGTAGTTCTCTGGGTATTGAGCTAATCACATCCTCACTGTCACTCCACTGAAATCATCAGAAATGAAGTTACCTGTTGATTATGGAGAGGGGTGTGCCTTTGTAATACTTCACTGACCCTTGCATTGCTGACGTTGAACATTAAAGCTGTTGGGAATGTCTTATTCAAAATGCCTTGGGGAAGAACTGTGGCTGTTTTTATAAATACCCTTCGTTTCTCCTACTCTTGAAAGACTTACTTTCACAAAATATCCCTTCTCCATAAAAAAACAAACAAGTGACCAGCCAACAAACTCTGCTGTCATCTGCAGTTTTTAAGAAGTGGCTGAAAGCATGGTTGGTGCTTGAGTTCCCAGGGAGGTGTCACAGTGGGTGAGGTTGATGTGCCAACTGCTGACCATGGATAAGACTATGGGTGATTGCTTGGAGGAACAGTAGCAGAGATTGCTGCTTAGAGCCATCCAAATTTGCTCTCCTTTGCATCTTGGTAATGAGCAATTAAGACTTGCAGAGCAGCTTTATTTGTTTGCCCTGGTTTGTTCAATGTACCAGGGCTAGCCTTATCTCCTGTCTTGTTATGGGGTCTTGAAGTTTCACCACAGTTGCTGCTACATTTTTGCTGCCTTGCAGAGGCTGGAGGAGCCTGTTAAATCACAGTATGACTAGAGAGGAGCTGGAAGTTGCATATTGAGACAGTCTTGACATCTAGAACAAGCAGAGCAGCTTTATGGTGTCAGTCCTCCTTGGAGGGCATAGCTGAACTTCCAGCCGTGGCCGAGGTTGCTTTTGGGCAGGAAGGTCACACAAAATACATTTGTGGTCTTGATTCTGGAGCAAGATGGAGATTTGTTTTTTGGGAAAAGTGAGGTGATTTCAGAAGGTGGTTGGGACTTATACATGGGCATTTTGCTTTGAATTAAGTTAAACTTGGCTAATGTGAGTTTTSAAGCTGGGAAGTTCTGATTAGAATTAGGCCTGTACCAAGCCTGATAATCTGAAGAGTCTTTGCAAGCCTGGTGTTAGTATATGAGGGGTAAGGTATAGTACCTTGGATGGTTTTTGTATGCTGTGTGAATGCTTAAGCCTCTGAGCTATAAAGTCATAATCCTCCCTAACTCTAAGAACTGTTTAAATATTTCATACACAGAAGAACGGCTACAATAGGAGATTGCATATAATCAGGCATGTAATGCGTGATCTGTTTAAAAATAATGTTGTGGACCTGTGTTGCAGACTCGAGGAAAATTTTCCAGAGTTGATTACAAACTGGACCAATTTCAACAGAATGGAGCTGGTCCAGAGAGATCCTAGTGGTTAAAAAACTACCCTGACAAACAGATTTGAGTCCCTCTTCTGAGCTGGGTAGATATAGGGTATGTCTATAGATTTTTCTTTTCTCTCTAGATTTTTCTTTTCCTAGCTGAATTAGCAGATATGATATCTTGCTGGTTTTGTGATGGTGTGCAGCTAGCAACTTCTACTCTTTGCTATTCTTTGAAAAATTGCAAATTGAAACAAAAGCATTTGAGGTGGAAATGAGTAGTTCAAGCCAAAATGAATTGTTACCATTTACTGAAAAAAGTGCATATATAGATATATATGGAAAAAAAAAATTGCTTCAGGTCTATGTAAAACATTTTTTCTCTCCTCAGCTGAACCACTGATCTAAAAAAAAATAAAAAATCAGTTATTCACACATCTCTATTGGTGAGGGATGTTTGCCTTTGTCAGTTCATCAGGTTTGTAATGAAATTGTAGTATACTGTAATAGCTTCTCTTTGACAATTTTCCTTTAGGGCTCTTCTTCAGCAGGTATCTTAGAAACCTGACTTTTCAAATTTAAGGATCCTGTGTCATCAACTTCAACCCGGGCTATGATTTCACCATATGGTTGTTCAGTAAAGACTTGAATTTGAGAAAATATCTTAAGGCAGCTTCTTTGCTTCCCCTTTAGGCATGTTGGGTTTCTGCTCTGACTCAAATCAGAAAGAGTTGGGGGAAATGTCATAACTTTCTCTTCTCTTCTTTTTTAGTAACCTTTTCATCAAACAAGAGGAGCTGCATGTCTTTGTGCTTCAAATAGTTCTATCCTTAGGCAATGGTAAGTAGAAAAATGTGTTTCTGCCTTGAAAATCTTATCACCTTGCTTTCAGATTCTTCACTTCTCTTGTATCTGTCTGTCCGTGCATCCTTTTGTGGCTGGGCATTTACTATAACAACATTATTTACATGAAGTACAGGAAAGAGCAGTACATTAAGAGTTCAAAGGCAGATTGTAATTCAATAGAGATCAGGCATTTCTTTGATTGCAGCTGCTTTGAAAAATGAAAATGAAATGCAAATAATCATCATTTCCTCCCCTCAATTATTTTGAAAAATAGAATAACATTTGCATTTTAGAGCATGACTTTTTTACTTAAAAAAATATACTTCAATAGACGTGGCTATTAGGAAATCTTTACAAATGTGTGGCTTCTAGCTAATTTGTTATAGAAAGTACACAATGTTGGGTGTGTCTCTACCTTACTGAAGGGAAAAAAGTGTTAAGCTGCATCCCCCCCAGTGCCCCAGGGTAGCCAGCAGGCTGTGGGAGGGGAGGAGACCCAGGTGTTACAGTCCTTTTTTTGGGTCCAAGCCAATGGGACTTTGATGGGACTGGTCGCTGCCATGATTTCAGTGGAGGCCATTTGGGATGACATGGGATGTGCCCTGCTCTAGGTGATGTTAATGGGACCTGTGTGCATGAGAGAGAGAAGAGGAGGCACTGCAGCTTCTTTAGCCTTACCTACCTCCATTAACAAATCTGCCCCCAGCAGGGCAAGCCTACAGGAGAAGAAAGCGGGGTCTCTCCTCTGGGGCAGACCTGTTCTCCAGGAGGTTTCCCTGGCTGTCACTAAAAGAGCAGAGAGTCTGCCTAGTTCCCTGCACAGTCTCTGTGCATGGCGGGAAGCCTCTGCTGAGTGTGGCCAGAGGTTGCACATCTCCTGCCATGCACCCCTGCATTTTGTCACTCCAAAACAAGGGGTAGGATTTCCCCTCAGTAAGCAGGCGTTGGGCAGGAACCCAGTGTAGCCAGTAATGCCTCTATGCTGTGTGTCTTACAATTTCAGCACCTTCTGATATAGCTTTAAGATAACACAGAGGAGGGTGACTGCTAGGTACAGTCTGCGGCTGGATAGGCATCTCTCTTTTCCCCCGTAACTAAGGACTTTTGTCTATGAGTAACAGTGCAATCTTGTAATATGGAATCATTTACCATTGAGAGCCTCCTTCTGCTTCTCCACCCCTGTGCCAAATCAAGAGTTGTCCTACTACTGTATAATGGTACTATGAAATATCGAATCAGGGAGGCAGTCCTAATGTTCCACCAGGTACTGTAAGCAGTGCAGCAAAATGATTAATGAGATCTGGCCCCAGCTCTGTCAAAGCCAGATCTGTTGGGCTGCCCGGTTTCTTCTTTTTTGGAATATTCTGCTCAGCAGCATGTTGCCATACAGCCTCATCAGCAAATGAGTAGCAGATGGAGCAGTGACACATTTTATCTTGCAGCAGCAGGGACATTGTATGTGCTAGGAGATTTCAGAGAAGTTAGTTTTGTGCAAAGTATGTGATGAAAGAAAAGCTGCTGATTGTTTTTTTTCCCTGCAAAATTGCAGATGGACAGACAGAAAGGAAAGTGTTTGTCTCAAGCAAGGCAGTAACAAAAAATCAAATGTTCAAGAAGTTAAAATTAAAACCCCTGCTAAAGCAAAGATATGCATCTCTCTGCATCCTTTGCTCAACTGTTACACCATGGCTTGCTTTTTGTTTTAGATAGCATCCTTTCAAACAGGGCTTTACAAACTGGTAGGTAGAGAGTTCTTTAAATGCCAGATTCTGTCTTTCATTAGAGAACAATTGCTGTTAATCCATATTCTGGGCCTTGTATAAATCCATTCCTTCACCCCTCGTATATGTAGCAAATGAGACATTGTAAAGAAAAATCTGGAAATACATCTGAGCTGAGACTGAGTTTCAGGAGTGTTTGGCTCCTGGGCTCTGCCCACGTACACCCTTCTCTCCCAGAAGCTCCACTCACAGTAGTGTTTACTGGGATGCTTACACTGGAAATTGCTGATTGTGAGGTTCCAGCCTGGGGCTGGGTCCTAAAGCTAATCAGACTGTGAGCAAGAGTAAAGCAAACACTTCAGTGCAAGGTCTGTGTTTGTCCAGACAACATCTAACTCCCAAAGATGCAACGGCGTTCCAGGGTGCACATAGGATTTGCAGGAGGACACAATCTTTGCAGTAAGATTTCTTGTTCCCTATTAACACACATGTTTGGGGATGCTTTTTGCCTGGTTATGTGGGTGGTGCTTTCATCTCATTGTCACCCTGATATTCATGCTGCATCCAGGGATTTGGCAAGTACTTTTTCTCCAGTGACTGTACAGATCTATCCAGAGACAGCATATGCAGTCGGCAGCATGCTGTATGCCTTGCTGTTTACCAGGTACAAGGCACATCCATAAATGTCAATTTGTTGTGGTAGTGCCATGCAGTATGGGTGGATCTGGGCCAGCACGCCCCAAAAATTTCTCAGCCCTCCCAGAATCTGATTACTCTTGAGATGGAGCTTGTTCAGATGAGGAAAGAGATCTGACAAGGTGGTGCCAGCAGGGAATAGGATACAATAACACAACTATCCTTTTCAGTCCTGTATTCCAATCCCTATTTTCTTCTACAACAATTAATACCTTTTTTCAGTACAGGACATAAGGCATAATTCAATAATCCATTCTCCTCACTTGCCCTATCCTGTGAGATTCTTGAGGCGCAAGGGACTGTGGCTTATAACAATAGACATATTGGGAACCGTGTCAGTGGTGCTGCTCTGCGAGGTTTGTAACGCTGTGCAGATGGAGGGAGATGCTGGCAGCCAGAGTCAAGCCAGGGACTTCTTGGATTTAAAGGTATGACTGCACTGCATCGCCAGAGGCTGTTTGAAGTCTGCAGTGTGAAGTCTGGTGGCTACTAAAAGAGGACAGAAGGTAGCAGGAATGGGGCAAACGTGTCCATTCCAGAGCTCCCCAGAGTAGATGCCTTGCGGGGAAAACTCTCCCCCTTCTCTCCTGCCTGGAGTCGCAAAGTTGGCCAAACCAAATCCCAGTCCCAAATTCGTTGGGACAGAGGATCTCTAATGCTGTACTGCTGCTCTTTCTGCTGATTGTGGTCTAGCAAGAAATAGTTTCTTTTTTTCATACTTGAATGCTTTTGTTAAAGCACCTAGCTCTGCACACAGACAGTGAAGTACCCGTTATTTCTGCTCAGACACACACAAATGAGTTTAGCGACCATGAAACCTAATAGTCCTGCTACAGGTAGGCAGAGTTTAAATAGCAGTTTTGCAAAGATCTTCAGTACAGGTCTTAGCAGCAAGTAACAAAACTTTCTTGAAGAGGGTCTGATCTATATGCTAGTCATGGAACTTGGAGTGCTTTTAGAATCAGATCTGTTTTATATAAAAAGCTGGTGGAGAGAAGAGAGGAAGAGACAGCCCTTTTTGTCTGTGTGATCAAAGTTTAGATGCACTCTGAGATGCACTTGCCACTCCCAAGGCCAGCTCCTCTGCTAATTTATATTCTGGGCAGAGCTGCTGAGATCTCATGGGTGTGCTAGTGCAGCAGTTCACCCAGTTACTGCTTCCTTCTTCCAATTCTGCTAGTGCCAATGGTCCCTCTTTACTTTAGGCTCAGGCTAAGCCACAAAGTCTTTGTCTGTATTAGTAAATTTAACCACACCAGGGAACCTCTGTGGGACATGATCATTTACACTGGTGGGAACTGCATGCATACCATGCATGCAACTTCTCATGCAACTTTTTCCCAGCACAGGTGCACGTGCAGAATAGATGAGGGTTTGCGCATTATAAAGATTTTGTGAGAATTCACTCAGCTCCACTGCTTGTGACTAGTGCAACCCTTCTGAGTGCATACCAATGAAATCTTTGTGCTGCCCCATTGCATGTGGTTTCTCCTCCCCTCTCTCTGGAGTTATGCATACATATGTATACAGATCTGCACTTGCACAGCAGCAAGTGATCAATATGATGTTCAGATACAGGAAAATTGGAAGTGATGACTTGTCAGGGCCATTGCCTTGAGATGTGTGAAGAACATGTTTGGAGTACTAGGTTAAGAACAAGCATTTTTGTGTGTGTGTTCAGTCCTGGAAAGAATGAGAGAAGGCACATTTATTCACACTTAGTGTAGGTTTTGTTTTGTGAATTTCAACCAAAGTGAATAATAGAGCCGGTCTGACCTCTTTTTGGTAACATTCAACAATGATGTTCTAATGACAAGCACATAAGTCCAGATATTTCCTGCTCTCTTCTCTCTTTCCTGGAGATCAAAGACCATCTAATGACAACCATAATGAGTCTCCCATAGAGATTGAGCTGCAGGTTTTAATATTTCACCAATTGAAAACAATCAGGCTTCTTACTGCAGGAGAGAAGGCGGGGCACGGAGGAGAAAAAGGCATTCTGACAAGAGTCAGCAGTTCTGCAATGCTCAAATGATCTGTTGAAATACTGGCGTTGTAACACTTGGCTGGATTGGGTGTAGCTGTAATAAGAGGACTTGTTTTCCCTTTGAAATCTTTAGATTTTTTCTTTCTTTGTGAGAGAGAAAATAATGAGGCATTTGTTAGCATATGGAGCTTTTACASCAGGGTATGGAAGACGTGGAAGCAAAAATTTTAAAGTGCCTCTCAATTACTTGATATATTCTGAGTAGTCCTTTCTGGGGCTTCACTCTGAGAAATGCATTCAGTGTGGTTGGGCAAGGTCTTACCATGCACTTCAATCACCATCTGGTCTTTTGGGGGACACTGACAATGGATGCGGACGGCCTTACGCAGCATGAGACTGGGAGGTAAAGAGGGTGCCAGAGGCATGCATTGTTGTTCTTCTTTTTTTGGCACCTCATGCCTGCAGGCCTGATTGATAAACAGTTACATTGTGCTTTGCAGTCGAGGAAGAAAACGGTACCTGTGCTCCCCACACCATACCTCTAGCCTCCTCCTCACACTGCATGGTATTTTAGACTTCAGAGGTGGGGGGCTGGTCTGAGTAGTGGAAGGTCATCACCCTAAAAGACAGGGCAGGATGAGGGAAGTGTATGCTGAGGTGGGACTGGCCTGTATGTCCAGAGGCTGGTTGGAGACAGGGTCTCAAAGAAGAGAGAGCAAGGGTCCCGCTCTCCGGGGAGAGTGGCAGCTTCTTGGTGGCATGAAGAGAGGTGTATGTACCTTCTGGGAGGATGGGGAGGTTGATGCTGGTGTCGCAAATCACTGGAGGGCTGAGAGTAGGTGTTGTTGGTAAAAGACAAGGATAATAGGGCTTCAGGAAGGGAGGGCCTGAAACAGTCACTTTACTTCTGGACCTAAAGCTGCATGAGGCCTCCCTGTATAATGACCAAGACATGCGGGAGAGGAGCACAGGCTGCAGAAAGCTGAGGCAGCCTGAAATCAGTCTGTGAGCTGCCAGTGTGGCACTTTGCTGCAGCTGAAGGCTACCTGTGCCTAGTGTTTTCATCAGTGCTTTATAATGCATGTCATTTCCACTTTATAGGTGGAGAATTAAGTAAATCAAACAGAAGGTGCTTTGCCCAGTTAAGAGCACAGCCAGGATTGCAGCCTTGACCTCTGGTGTCCCAGCCCAGTGCACCTTCTGATTGGCAACATTGGCCCTGGTAGGTGGTTAGTGCAGTTTTAAGCACATGGGATCCAGTCCTGTGTTACCCAGCACGCAGAATATGGTACTGCACACAACAAGTTGTGGTTGTCTGAGCAGACAGAGGAGGAGTCTCCTTGCTGCCACCAGGAAGTCTCCACAGTTAAAATAGATATGGGCATTGCCCTCACTCATCTTTTGCAAGCTACAGTGTGGAAGGCAAGTTACTAGAAATCATCCTCTGATCCTTATGTCATGTGTGCAACTCCTTAATTAGGCAAAACTCTAGTCAAAAGACTTTCCTCCTTCCCTTTCTTAGCGTGGCTTGTCCTGTGGTCTCCTGAGGAAAGGCGTTTTGATAAGTGACTTACAGAAGTATGAAGAGGTCCCTTTCTTCTGCTCATGAGTAACTCTCCTCCAGTGCTGTGGTGACTGAAATCCTCTGCAAATCAGACTCCTTTACATTGTCATTAATGTCTCTGGCATGGTTGGGAGGATTGAAGGATGAGCTCTAGCTGAACATTAATCTCAGATTAGTCTGGTTTAGGAAAAAAAAGACTATTGCATAATTTCTGAAAACCAAAGGGAGAGAGAAACCTATTCATTTAGATGTAAATCACTTTAAAGTGCTGCTCTGTGGGCTGAAATTTAGCTGATGTTAAATTTGTCAGCCTAAAAAAAGAGAGAGAGAGAGATCACAGGACTGTTTTCAGAGCTCTTTTATAATCCTATATATTTAGAACGAAGCAAAATCCTACCTTGTGGTAGTACTACAGATTTGTCTGAAGGAAGAGGAGGGAATATTTGCCTTCCAGTGCTTGCTTTGAACTTCTGAGCTTATTAGAGCCCTGAATCAATATTCAGTGCGATTTCATTACCAGCTGAGTGAATTTGGCCTTTTCATTCAAAGTGATTTTTTCCCTCCCTCTAGCTGTTAGAGAGACTCTTGAATACCCTTTTGCTTCAGACTGATCAAAACATTACCAGATCCTTGTGAAGTCTGGACATGCTACTCAATACCAGATTCATTAATCTTTTGGGTTTCTGACAGATGCTAACTAAAAGCAGCTGTGCATCAAATTTTTCCTTTAGTGATCAACGCACAACAGTGGTAGGAACTGCGAGGAATAACACCATGTATTGAGTTATGTGCTGTGAATGTATAATTGAAACAGATAAAATAGCTAGAAAATAAAATATAAAACTGTAAACTGACATAATTCATTATAATGTTTGAGGAATATTTAACATTTAATTTTCTTAATGATTATGAATGTTTGTTCTGAATATTTCTGATAGATATTCATGGTGGATTTGGAATTTAGCATTTTTATATCCAAGGCTGGAATTAATTTGCATGAAGTTCCTTCAGTAAAAAATAGATTTCTTTAATACTCCTGGCGCAGATGCTGCCAATTCTTTAGAAATTTGTATGGTTACCAAGAAAAATTGTATGTATTATGAGACAAGTCTAATAGATCATAGAGTTAGWCACTTAAACCTGCAGGAAACACATTTATTACAGTTTAATCCATATTATTAAGCACTCATGGGGAATCTGTTATTAAGGCATAAATCATTGTCGCTGATGGTCCCTATTAAGCAATGAGTTTTGACTGCGATTTCCCAATTTCATTGCATGGAAAAGTGGAGAAACACCATTTTCAGACAAGCCTGAATTCAAAGCAGTGTCTCTTGGGAGTAGGCTGTGTGGTCGATCCTTGCTCCAAGCGCCACGAGTGCTCATGTGGGTGGGTGTTTCTCAGCCTGCAGGAAGGCTTGGCCATAAGGCAGCATGTGGGGCAGGCGTCACAGCCTGTTCAGTGGAGGAAACGGGCTGTGGAGCCTGCCTGGTGACTGCAGTTAATCATGTAGGAGGCTGCAGGCCCTGGCTGCTGTGGGAGTAAAGGGAAGTTCATCCATGAGGAAGATGGTCTTAGAAGATGCTCTTATGTATGTTTTTTTCTGCACTACATATTTTTAAAAGTTTTGGCTTCAGGCAGAAGTTTGAGCCAGATGTGGTCCAGACTGGCAACCTCCTTGCTGTTAGAGGGCTGCAAACGTGTTAGTCTCGAAACGCAGATATTCTCTATCCTGTACTTCATGTGTGACATGATGCCTGGTCATGCAGGGGAGGGACACACCATGGAGCACCTGGGATGTGCCTCCATCACCAAACAAGTGCTGTCTTTCACTGTCACTTGATCAGCATGACAGGGGATACTGGCAGTTGGACGTGTGAAAGGCAAGCTTTTGGTCACATTTTCTGGGTCTGGGGAAAATGTACAGTTGTGACTGTTACTAAACACTAAAACACACCTCCCTGGAGCCAAGGACTGAAGGCTGGCCTCACAACGTGTGCAAGATGTCAGATCTGTCCATCAACCCTAACAGCTAGGGCACAGCAAAGCCTCTTGCGGAGGGGTGTTTTCATATCTCAGACCTCATTCTGCATTACAAACTCATCATTTCTGTAACCGGAAGGCACCATTTCTGGAAGGCCGGGGCCCCATTTTCCTGAACTTTTTAGCTATAGCAACAACTAATTGTTAATTTAGATGTAAATAATATATGTATTAATAAGTGTATTTTTCTGGAGACATACTGAGCTCTGGTCCCCCTGGACTTCTGTGTGTCAAGAAAGTATTTAACTTTTGAGTATGAAGCAGGGTGTTACAAGAGCAAGGCTGTGGCCAGTGCTGGGCAGTAAGTGGCAGTATGGGCTGAGCACCAAATGCTTTGACCAACGSATTCTGTTGGAGAGCCCTGCTGGTGGGAGTAGCTTGTATCTGACAGCTGTCAAGGAGAGCATAACAGGGAAAAGCCTTAAATCTAGTTAATTCTGCTGAGCAACAAGCAGAAATCTTCAGGAGGGACAGCACAGTGAGTATTTTGCTGCTGGTCCATCCTGAAGGATGGAGATTGGCAGGTACATCATGGCATTCAAACAGCACCCTGAGTAATATTCAAGTTCTGTCCATTAGGTTTTTTATGTAAGTCATTTC
This sequence comes from Apteryx rowi, assembly GCF_003343035.1. Lineage (NCBI taxonomy): Eukaryota > Metazoa > Chordata > Aves > Apterygiformes > Apterygidae > Apteryx > Apteryx rowi. The sequence goes on along the minus strand of NW_020448019.1, from coordinate 713,706 downwards.
TCTCATGGCAGTTTGATTTCATTCTTGTTTGTTTTACTACACTGCGAGTTCAATTCTCAGTTACACTGAAGTATTTTTGCCTTTCTTTGGCAGCATTTCAGAGGCTACAAAATGTGTTCATATTAAGTGCTCTTAATATTGTCAGAATGGCATGAAGTATCTTGGTTCGAGTGAGAAGAAGGTCCTTTCTTGGTGCAGCTTGGTGCAACTAGTCTGTAGAAGGTTTCTGCTGAAGTAAATGTTTCTACACTACAGTATCTGCAAAATAAATATCTAGTGTGATCACCAGACTGTGGCTGTAATTCACATTTAATTCTCCCACATCTGGGGAATTGGAGACAGAGACTGAAAAGACTATTAGGTTATCTGCAGTCTTTCATCTAGGATCTTTTCATTGACTAATAGTAGGATTAAAATCAGCCTGTTATTCCTCCTCTATATGTATTTCCTAGGGCCTTATTAAATCTTCTTTTAGATGCCTTTGAATAGAAAGGATAGAAATTATTCAAAAAAAAAAAAAGGGGGGCTTATTCAGAGTTACAAAGTATAAAGCTATGTAACATTAAAAATAGATGCAGAGTTCTGTGTTGGTCTAGTTTCAGATCCAAAGCTGTACTTACAGTCTTGCATCTTTCAGAAGAAACACTTGGTTTAGCCCAGTAGGGATGTAATATATTGACATCAGTGGCATGAGTATAACTAAGATGAATTTGTTTCCGCTCCTCATGCCACTTATTTCTTGAATCTATATTTCACTTGAGAAACTTGATTTGGTGTCAGACAGAGTTGCATGTGGTAAAGGGTCCTGGCATTTTATTGCTCCTGTCTAGCTGATATTACTAATGTTTTGAGGGGTTGTTGTAAAGTGTGAAAGCAAGGCATAAATCTATAAAGGTAACCTAGCTGCTTTAAAATTATAAAATGAATGTGAGCCTTTTGCATTTTCTGCTATGACAATAGAAAAGAACTTGACCAATCACCTGCTAATTCTGCTGACTGAAAACGGTGGACAGATTCCTATCAGCCAGATGAAATCTAACAGGCAAATTACCCGCTTGTTCTTACAGTTGTGCAATTCAATAAGGAAAAAATGAAAGGAAGAAACACATGCCTGTTTGGTTTTTTTTTTTTTTGAGCTGACATAGGGCTATCAGTTGGAGCTGGCCAAAAGGCAGACTTTCCATGTTGTAAAACAACTTGTTTTTTTTAATTATATTTTGTGTCAGTTTGAATCAGACTGCTACCAAATATTTTGACACTTCTTGTGAACTGGATATCCTGGCAAAACATCATTTTGGAAATGCTGAAATATGTCATTGTAAATATACTCCCCTAGGCTCACATTGCTTCTGGGCAAAATGCATTTTTTTTCCCCTGTGTCATCACTGCTGACAGCAGCCATAGAACAGGCAGGAGTAGCTGGGGCTCTGATGATCTGGGGCTCCTTCTGTGCAAAGGGCCCTGAGCCATGGCCCCCCAGGCTCCTCAGCGTCTGCCGGGCATGTGTTGAGGCAATGCCACTGTGGCCAAGGCCGCCCTGCCCTGTCCCCTCACCCGATCAACCCAGGTTGCTACTCTGGCTGGCTCTGATCCTGCCTGCTCCTTCTTCAGGACCCCGATTTGTGGTAAGCAGCCCTGATTTCCTGAACAGAGGCCCACCCTCTGTGCACACGCTCACTGTCACTGTGGCTTGCCAAGGCCCCTGGTTTCTGTGGCTTGGCTTGCTCAACCGCAGCGAGCAAGTACCTGGTTCCTCTGCCCTGAATTGCAGCCTGACTTTAATCACTGGATCTTTTCTCCAAAGTCAGTCAAACCTGAATTGATTTCAAAATGACTTCATTGAGTGGAGGGTTTTTTGGATGAAATTGCTTTCTGCTGGAAATTTCTGTCTACTTCATTGAATGTCATTTGCAGGATTGGTATGGCTTTCAAACCTACTCTGCTTTTGGGAGACTTTGTTCCCTGGGGACCTTGTTCCATGAAATCCATTCTCATCTCAGTCTCTGCTTCAGCTTCTTCTTCTCTGCTTTGTGTTATTTACTCAAATTCTTCCACTGACATTTTAGGCTCCTTTGAGAAATAAGGGTTGTGGTACGCACAGTTCTGCTTTCATTAATGTAGGTAGTGCGCTGCTGACCTTCCAAGGTGACCCACCAATTTTGATTCCCATGACATTAGCATCTCCGTTTGTGTCCTTTGAAATCTGTGGTCTGGCACATTTTGCAGCTGGAGGTAAAGGGAAAGTCAGGAACTGTGGCCCTGCAGTTGCGACTGAAGCATCTGGGTAGACAGGTGCTGTACTTCACCTGACAGGTTCAAGGCAGAGGTATTAATTCCTTACTTTCCTGACATGCTTGCACAGTTTATTTAAAAAAAAAAAAAAGCACAACAAAACAACAAAAACACCTTAAAACATCCTAAAGTGATGCTTGATTACTTTCAGCTCATGCAGTGTTGATTATGTTGGTTGGTGGTTTGGAATCTAAAAATTATGATCTTCAATCTTTAATGAGGGACATCCCTGCCAATGACAAAAAGCAGAGAAAGTGTTTGCAAGGATAATGATGGGTTGACTTAAATTCTCATAAGTTACTGAAGGATCCCAGTGCCAGCCTTACGTCACRCTCCTCATCCCCAGCTGCCACCATGCACCCTCAACTCACTGGCCTGTAGTGTATGCAAAAGTCACTAACTCATCACTAAATAAAAATATATCATTGAAAGGAGGTTTTAACATATTTTCATGTTATTCTGTTTTCCCTTTTCATTCTTTATGTGTTAGACAATGTGGCCTGACACATTAGTAATATTCAATGTTTATGCATCACAAATTGTGTTGGTCTTATCCCAGGAGGAGACACTGTGATCTTGATAAGATGTTTCAATCTGTACTTCAAATAGAAATTGCTGATGATGATTTAAGACATGAAACCAAAATATTTTATTCACTATAATATGACGTATCACTAGCAGTTTTGCAAATGATGATATTTTAAGTAATGTAAAAGATATGGAATGGGAGATTAAATTTTCCAAATAAAAAAGGGGGGGTTGTTAATTTTTTCCAATCTGCTGAAGTCAGTAATTATGTCAAAACTGAAATTACATAAAAAGGACTTGATCAAAGTAGTCTTTTCCAACAAAAAGCTTCCAAAGAGTTTCAGAACTGAGTATTTCTCGGAAGTTACGTAGCTGCACAGGGCAGTGTAGAGTCACCAGAAGATGGATCATTTCACCTCTATTTCCTCTCTAACTGAACCTGTGCCTGAGGCTGTCAGTGTGCAAGGTTAGTATGTGTAAGAGCTGGTTGGCTGGAGCTTCCTGTAGGTAAACCTGCAGTGTAGTTTGGAGGGTGGGGAAAACAAATAGAAACTGCAAGGTTTCCCTTTGCTGTGCTGTGGAAGAAGCATCCTGGCTGTAGGACATGACAATTTGCTGTATGGAGTTTTTGTTGCAGCTCTTGCTAGGCAGGTGTTGCTCTACCTGTGCAGGAGTTTGCAGCCATGCCCTCAGATGTGCTCCTTGCTGTCATTTGTATTTTCATTCACTGAAGATGCTACTGCTGCATTCATTTGTTGGTCTGTGGCCTAAGTTATTCAAGAAACAGAAGCCAATGATGGTGTGGCAGCTGTGTTAGCAAGCTCTCTGCCCCCCCCCCCACCCCCCAAATGCTCTAGTGGTCATACTTTTGCTGGAGTCAGCCTAAAAAAAAGAATTGCGTGACTGATCTCATTTTCATTTGAAGACACATGTGCTTTGTTTCTCTTGTGAGTGGGGGCTCCTGAGGCACTTGCTGTCTCTGGGCTTGTGCTGCTCAGGGTACAGATGCTTGCCATCCAGGTTCTGAGTTAACTTGGATATTCAACGTGGATTAGTACCTGCAAGGCTACTGGGTTGATGCAACACTAGTGTCCATGAGCTGTATTACCCGTCTAGACTTTTCTGAGTGGAATTTCAGGTGTGGGCCTTGACCTGTCCTGGTGGTTTGCTTGGCTGAGAAGTTGCTCATTTACCTGTGCCTTACTGTTGTAAAAGAGCATGACCCAATGGAAGGATGTTTTTGGTGAATGGTGCAATTCTTTGCTCCAAAATTGTTTGAAAATAGCTTTATTTTTAAAGTACGTTTCAAAACACAATGCTTTCCTTCAGATCCTGGGGTTACTTTCTTTAGGTGCAGTGGGACTGTCCAAGGAGAAATCCTTCCCTTATGTCCTACACACCTTGTGGAAGAATTTCCTTGGCTCTTTACATTAGCTTCCAGGGCCTGGGCCTCCATCCTGCTGAGGACATAAGGACACCGTGTAGGGGGGACCTTGCATACTGCACAATTAGAGTTACCGTTTTTTTCCTCACTTTTAGCAATAAAAACAAATACAGTGCAGACAGAAGCATTTAATAGTTAGCCCAACTAGTAGCCTAGTTTAGCAACAGATATAATTATGGGTGAACTTGTTAGAAGTTCCGTGTTACTTTATATACCTGTATGCATGTATCACATGAGTTTCGGTAAGCTTTGGATGGGAAGCGCTAGGCTGTGACTAATGAACCATAAGAAGAATGCTTAGATATTTTAAGATTTTTTTTGTTGAAATTAAGGCATGAAATACACATCTTTTAGAGCAAATACTTATAAGTGAAATAAAARTACAAAATCAGAAGGACTCAGATCATATCTGTGTTTTATATTGAATGAGCTGCATATAATGAAACAATATGCATAAGATACTGTAATGAATAAGGTATCCAAAATAGTAAAGAAAATGAATGTAAAAGAAAATGACAGCAGTGTGAAGTGATATGAAATAGAATGAGAGTGTTAAGGTATAAAAATCAATGGAGGTTAACATTTAGGCAAAGAAGAAATATTGCTCCCGGACTGATGTTGTCTCTCTCCTTCTTGGCCCATCATATCAAACCTGTTGGCTAGCACAAGCTAAAGTGTATTTATAAYTAATATCTCTGTGGCCTGCTTTGTCTTCTGAGTTTGATGTTTGGTGAATTCCTGTGTTCCATTCGAAAGCCTCAAAGTCTATCCCAATCTGTGAGCTCTTTTATTCCCTTCCCACCACATTGTGGCTAATTGAGAGGGAAGCTGAACTATGTAGAGGTTTAATCAATGCTGGTAATAGATTATAGCAAGTGRTTAACCAACACAGGGCCTGTCAGGCTCATATCAAAATTGTGAGACGTTTTCCACCTCTTGGTTTTTGGGATTGCAGTTGTCAGTTTATGTGTCTGCTGGTTGGGATGTCACTTCACAGTGGTTGGTCCCCATTTGGTTTCCTGGGGATTGCTATTCACTTTGTAAACCTGGCTCATGCTATGGAGTCTTTGCTGAAGGCRCAGTCCTCTACATCAGATAGCAGTGGGGCCAGCTACTCTGCTGGATGTTGCGGCTCACCTGGGGAAGCAGAGGGGAGATGGTGCAGGACACTTGCCTAGGCATGGCTGACACAGGCACCTTTCTCAGTGGGAGACTGTATTTCCTGGAGTTGTCAGTCTGGGATATTTCATGAGTACAAAATCCTCCTTCAAAGTCCCAAACAAACAAAAATACCCCTAGGACTGAGACAGAGCCAAATCGCAGAAATAAATTACCCAGAGTTAGACAAGCATAAACATTTTTTAAAATGACACGAGCTTTAGAGAGGGGGGTGGGAGTGCCTAGTTTTGAAGAAATTTAGTCTTAAGGGTCTCTGATAATAGACTTTGGCTCAGCCAGGCATGGCCCCTCACTTCCTGACAGCTTCGTGGATGCCACGCACTGTGTTGGCTCTCTGCCTCCAGGCTGCTTCTCTCCATTCTGCATCTACCTGGGGGTTTTGCCTCTTTTCCTCCTCCCCTGCAGGATTCTGCTTCTTGCTTTGTTTGGTAATTGAGGGGAGGCTTTTTCTTATAGCTTGCCATAGCTTGCCATGGTATGAAGTCATTTGCCGAAGGCTAGCTACGGATACCCTTCCCACTGCAGGCTGGCTGGACCCTAACTAGCTGGGAGTGGTCCCTTTACAAACGATGGCATCCCAAGATAGAGCAGGTTGGCAGTAACAGGCCTGATTCTGGTTGCTTCTGCTGACCTGCCTGTCAGTCATCTGGGTTCATTCTGGCCTGCTTGCTGTGCCTCATGCAATGAAGGGGTTGTTCAATGCAATGAGATAGACAGCACATGTGTGGGATGTGCAAGGAGGATGTAAACTCTGCTTTTCCAGGCCACTCACTTCCCAAGGGCACCACTATGATTTTTAACTTTACTTCATCAGTTCCTTTTTTGTTTAGTTTACCCCACCTGCTACTGGTTGCTGTGGTCTTGTCTATAACCATGTGCTCTCTGATTCTCCCGTGCAGGCTAATTTCCCTAGCAGGTTTGGCTGAAGGCATTCAAAAATAGTACAGATTGGTACCACCACAGTCTGCTGGGACAGATCTGAACCTTGGCTCAGGTTGGACATGAGGGTAAGAACAGAAGGCTGTGGAGCTGAGGATGCTATGGAGCAGATGGATCTAACTTCAGGATGGTGTTTCCAATTAAGATATTGCTAGGCAAGGAGAGAAGAGCACTCCGGACTGCTGGGCAAGGCTCCTGTTAGGTGGTAAGTTGCAAAGGCTAACAACAGCTATTGTGCTTGTGCTGTCCAATGAACTATACTCAAAATAGCAAAGGAAAAAGGGGAAACTGAATTTACTCATCCAAAGCAGAGTATAAGACAATCCAACTGACTGAGAACAGAGTTCTCACAGTCACAAGCCCTGAGCAGTGCACCTTGCATGTCGCAGAAAATGAGACAGGCTGAAGAAGCTTGCTCAGTGTAAAGTGGGAAGGTGCAGGTAGAAAGGGAGAGACCTGAAGCCAAAGTTTCTTTCCAGCTGGAACAGTCAGAGAAGAAAATGGAAGATTCTCACATGGAGGAGGTATGGGTCTGTAACAGGCTTAGGCGTTCTATATATTGAGGTGAGATTTCACACCATTCCAGGCTAGATATGACCTGAAAACCTTTGCTTTTAACCTAAGCTTTTTTCTTTTTTCTTAATATATTATTTTTAATCGGCCTGCTTGGCTTTAATTAAACCATAGCACTTTTACAGCTGTATATAGAGCACTAATGTGGATAGAAAAGTCCCACTGAAAACAGTTCCTGCACGTGAGGTCTCCTTGCTTTTTGTAGGGTTGGTCYTGTCCACAGGGCAGGCTAGGAAGCTGTTTCATATAGAGTCAAATATAAGCAGGTGTTGAAACATGTGAGAAGTAGATCTGTGATTTAGCCTAGCAGATGATGCCCTGGCCTAGGAGCCAGGAAACTCTCTTCCTGTTTCTGGTGTGGCTTTTCAGCAGCTCTGTGCTGGGACTCATGAATTCATTACCCTTTGCATTCTTTCCCCCTATCTCCTTTGGTTTCACTAGTCTATTCACACAGCGAATGAGTGTCTCTGTCCATTGGTGCACAAATGAGCCCTGACCTCCAGTGCTATCCCTCTATGATAGAAATAATATATAACGATTTTAATAGTCCTACCTAAAGCAGTCAGCAGAGACAGGTACTTGTTTAAAGCTCAGAGCCTGCTCAGGTACCTTCCCTTAGATGGGAAGCTTTCCAGAGCAACAGGTTGGTATGCTACTGGCGTATGTTACCGTTAATTAATAACAGTGGATCCAAATGAATAATTTCAGAACCATGATATGGACAGTTTGGCTCTAGATCCAAAACCAAGATATGCAGCTCAGTATCAATTTCCATTTAGTGCTTCTTTGAACTGGACCACAGGGTCATTACATGTTGATTCTGCCATTAAATCTCCATAAAAATGCCATGTGCGGTATTAATTTTAGTAGCAATAATATGTCATCATTGTTTAACCTCAGTGACTTTCCACAGAGAACTGTTGGAAAGGGCTGCCAATTTGCTCCGTGATTAAAATCAAGGCTAATAAGAGTGTGTGCACAGATATATACATACATATATATACTGTGTATATTTAATCCAAGGTAGAAATGTCATGGCTCAATAAATTCAGAGGATAAAACCATTCCACTTATGCATTTCAGCTGGGAAGGCACAGTAGTCAGTGTGTGAGATCAGCCCCTTTTGCCTAATACTTTCTAGGGGCGCCTTAGCTTACTTTTGCTGTAAACTCTTGTAGTTACAGAGAAAGAAAAGCAATGGTAATTCCATTTTACCCTCTATTTTTAACAAGGCATCAAGGGCCAATTTCAGGTTGCCTGTAGCTTCAGCGGCTTCAGGAGTTTGTGCTGCAAATGCTATGCCTGTTCTTTAGCAGCTGGAGATGTAACCATATAGCAGTCAAGTATTTAATTTAACTTTGTGGGGCTGCATGACTTTCAGATTCTGAGGCAAATTGGCTACTATTAAAGGGAAACACTGATGTTTAAATATACATTCATCCCAACAAAAGGCTGGAGAAAATTTTAATATTTATGGTGCAATAATTGATCTTTTACCACTGTCAAAAGCTGTTAAAGACTTATCAGCTTGCTATTTCAGCACCATATGCTCTATACAAGTTTCTCACCATGTGTCTTTCCTGTGCTTTAGGGGAAGAACATTTGCTAGAATATCAAAACAGAGAATGACTTCTACAAATTACAGTGTCTGTGTAGGTGTGTGGGACCTCACCATAAGCATTCTTTTATGTCCAGACCTTGTGCATTGGGAAGTCTAGGGGATGTACAGTTGGGGCTTTGTGTAATATTTCAGCACTGAAACTTGGTAATAACACTCTGGCTGAAAAATTGCATTCAAACTTGCTTTAACACTGGCCAGAATAACTTAAAGCAGTGCTGTTGTAAAGGTGCTGAATTGCAGCCTTGGAGTACAGCAAATGTGCCTTGCACTGGCACAGGGAGCGCTCACCTGGCTCAGCTTGTCTTGTCACTGCTCAAATCCCAATGTTGCTTCCTGCTCTTGCTGCTCCCTGTGTCTGCTCTCCCTCTTGTCCGTATGTAAAGTGTGGTGTGAAGGCGGAAGGTCCTGGAAGGCCCACGGGGCAGTAAGACCACTACATAGACCACTGAATGCAACCAAAATAAATCTTTCACTGTTTGCCTGAGTGCTCTGTGTGCRTTGACAGAGCAAGGGATAAATGAATGTTATGCAAAATTATGGGCCAGGTTAATTTATCAGCTGTTTGCTCTTCTGCAGAGCGCAGGCATTTGGGCTTAGCTTGGGCAGTTAGAGGTCTCCTCAGGCAAGGAGACTTCAGGTGGGGTAAAGGCAGTGCAAGCAGCCCCTGTAGCATCTCCCCTTGGCAAGGCCAGGAGGGGAGTGAGTCTGCASTCTGTCGGGTCTCAGCCTGGGAACATACCTCAGACTGGAGCGTGCTGGTGTCCCCCTTGCATTTGTGCCTTTTGGTGGAGAGTGAAAGAGTCTCAAGAGTACTCCCCTGTCACSTGAGCATATTTCCATCATAACTGCTTCCTGTCAACCTGACCCCATTTTCTAAATGAGAAATGCTTAATTAAAATAAAAAGAAAGAAAGAGAGAGAGAAAGAAGTGGGGGGGGGAAGGGAGGGAAGAGGAGTTAATTCAATTGGATTTCTACATATTTTATTGTAAAGTGAATTTCCGGAGCAAGACTTTGCTGAGTCTAGTGTCTGGCCATAAGATAACCACCGCCTTTCTAAAGACCCTCCAGCGCTGAAGAATTACAGGCCTCCTATGTTGGTGGGCCTGTGCCCTACACCCCAGCTCGGAGTCTGGCCTGTGTCCGTTCTTTGGAGGAATACAGTCCAAGCCCACAAGGTCTGGAGCAGAAGCAAGTGCAGGTGTCAGAGCACCCTCAGCTGTTGCCTCTACCAGGAAAGTCCTTGCAGGATTCGGGCAAAGATATTGTTGGCTGGGTCTCTTCATAGACAAAGGCCAGATGGACCCATTATGGATGCCTAATTGGATTCTACCTAAAGGAGAACTGTGAGGTGTTAGGCACTCAGTTCCTGTTGCTTTTATCTGTGTGATGTGGGCCCCTTCCTTGTCCAAGCTCCTGTGAAAAATCCCAGCCATAACATCTCAGAAGTAGGTTACTGTGGCAACCTTAACTCTTGCTTTCTTCACTGTGCAGCAGATATTCTTTTGCCTTATTATGAGACAAATTTTGAAGATTGCAGAGCTTTAACAGATTTGCTTTTCTCCATGGGGAAGAAGAAAGGTTCTGATGGGGGGCAGTGTCAGTCCTGGCAGGTTCATCAAATTCAGAGCTCCTCTTTTAGGAAAAATTATGGCCCTCCTTCATTTTGCTGATCTTTCATCAGGTTTTCTTCCTCTCCCTAACCTCCCAGTGACCTATTCTCTCGGAGAACATCTAACAGCATTTATAGACCTGCTATAACTCAGATGTGCCTTTGAAGACTAGGATGTTCAACTGATCTTTTTTCCTGCTGTTTTCCCTCTTAACCTTCCTCTCTGATTTTAGCAGTTCGCTCTGGATGCTGGCTTTCTCTTATGCACCATTAGCTGTCAGAGTCAGGAGAGACTTCTGGTAGTAGAAGTTACTTAAGGTAAGCTTTCTGACCACAGCATGCTGACTTCTTTTTTTCAAAGTCATGCTTTGCTGTGAGGACTGTTTTGAACTACAGTAGATTATCTGAGCGTGAAAACAATCTAGCATGATCCTTGATGGACAGGCCAAGCCTGGGAGGATTGGGGGAGATGTAACACCCTCCAAAATCATGCTACATGTATGTGCTTTTGTGTTCACTTGTAGTACAATGAGGTTTGTTTATCTGCAGTAAAACAAGACAAAGCAAAAACCTTGAGAAAGGAGAAAGCAGAGATGTCCCAATGCACCAGTGTTTGTGAACTGCTTTCCAACAAGGCTGGCAAGGCCAAAAAAATGTAGAGAAATCTGGGAGAAGTTACTGTGACAGCTTTGCTTCATGTTAGTTGAGGTAACTTCTGATGTGAAGACTGATAGATGTAAAACTCCAGCATCTGTGCGCCTGGCATAGTGATGTGGTGGTGTAAGCATGGGCTGGAGCCAGGACACCTGGATTCTGTATCCAGCTTCTGTGCAGCAGCCCTAAGGACGTGACCCTTCCTCCTTATGCTGTTATTTCTCCTCTTACCTCTTGTCTGCTTTTTCTGCTGAGATTGTTAACTTTCCTCTGCAGATGCCGTCCCCTGTACTTGCACTGCACCTGACACAATGGGGCTTTGCTTCTTATTGAAAGATTTCTTAGGTTAAATAAAGATATCTGGTGCTGCAGAAATGCCAGCCCATGAATCATTTTGATTTGGAGATGAGCCTAGTTCTGTATTATTCCAAAGAGTGGCACCAAAGCAGTCAGTCCCATCCCCTGCTTTCAGTGGGGAGGAGATCTGGAATGTAGGATGCAGTCAGACACTACTTTGGACAAATGAATAGGTGTTAAGATATTATTTGGACACTTGAAGGGGAAGATTATTCAAGACCACAGCATAATTTTGAAAGAGATGACAGCTAATTCCATATCTGAACAGTCAGTGAGCTGGTGGCACTTGCTGGAAGGTGGCGGGTTCAGCTGAGTCCCTGCCATGAGGGACATCAGGTTGGGTTTGCAGAACCTCAAAAAGTATCTTGGATGCTGATCTGTAGGTTGTTCTGTTTTCTATTTTTCACAGAAAATGGCAGGAAAGTGGAATAAAGAGACTGATAAAAAAGTTATCTTTTTTTTTTTTTTTTTTGCAGAGTAGAAATTTATTGCCAACCCAACCATGTGTGCATCTCATGTGTAGCTCATGGACTTTATTCTCTTCCTGACTTTCCATGCCAATATTGGGTGCAAGGTGGAAGTGTTATTTATTTGCAGTTCTCAGCTGTGATTCTTTTCCACCGATCTTTAGAGACATGTTTCTCTTTTCTCTTTCAGAGACCAGAGATAGAGGGCTAACAGGGGAAAACAGGTAAGTGATCAGCACAAATAGTACAGTGATGCTTTTAACACATGATGAAAGGCTGAGCACATGGCGTGGACTCACAGCCTCAGACTTAGCTACGTATAATGTAACTTGAGATTCAAAAGACAAAGCCAGTGCCTCAATCTTGCATTCCTTATGCAGCTCCAATTCCTTTTAACCTCACAGAGAGATCTGGAAATCTGCTAAAAATGCAGAATGGAGCCTTAAGTCATTCTGAGTACTTCTGCTAATAATTTAAAATGTCAGGAAGCTGCATATTTATGTATGTAATATATCAAAGTATGTTTCAATAACATAATAAAAGTCTGTTTCAGCAGTGTGTAGCCAGGAGGGACTTTAGCTCTTTGTGCCCTTTGACTAGCTTTGTTTCCTCATCAGGCTACACATTTTTTTCTTTACTTGCAGATTTTTTCCCCAGAAATGGGGAAAAGTTTGACAGATCTGTGAAAGTGCATTGAAATTGTACACTTGCAAATTGGGGAGATGCTGCACAACAGTTGGAGACCACAATACCATTAAAGGTAATGATCTAATTCATTACTAATTAGCTTGCCTTTCAATATGACTTAATTGATTCAGTGCCCATTTCATCAGGCAGAAAGGGAAAAGGTTTCTCCGCCGAAGGCCCCACTGCAGGCCCTGCAGACCAGCCTGCAGGAGGCACTAAGTAAACTCRGCTCCTGTTGAAATCCCCAGGACACTTCTTTGCTTCCCCATCATCATTGCTATTTGGAATTGCTAACCAAAAGCAGTAATGGTCAATTCAAGAACATGACGGCACAAAGCAAGGTGGAAGCCATGCACATACAGCCTGTATGTAGCTAGGGAAGGGAATATCTCGCACAAAGGTAAAGGCTTATGACAGCATCTTAAGTAAATCGTTGCCATTTCTTATAAGCTTGAGAGCATGAATCACCTTTAGCCTGTGCTCTCTGTATTCTTCACCGCATGCCAAGATTAGTATAATGGACAAAACCTAATTTTCTATGGATTTTTGTGTAGGGTTGACTGACTTATCTAAATTATATTAGACAATAGAGATCTGCATAGGGCAGGATTTTTTGGCCCCCAAATATATTCTCTGGTGCTTAATTAAACTTGCAATGCTTTCATTTTTTCTTTGTGTGCCTTAGTAAGATCTGTCTCCTATCTGCTATTTACCCTTGATAAACTTGTAGGAACCTAAAATTTTTTGAAACTTCTCACTTTTTGTTGAATTTGAATGAAACTAGTCAATGGGCTCAGTAACTCCTGGGTGTGGGTGGACAAACGGTGCAAGTGCCTCCTTAGGAAATGAGACTAATAAAAAAAMCCCAAATTTTTGTTTCCTGCCTTCAATTAATAAATGTTTTTCATGAAAGATGAAATCTGTTTTCTTGGAAGTATTGTTTTAGAACATAATAGCAAGTGCAACTCCTCAAAGCAATTGTTTCCTTCCTATAATTTCTTGAATGTGTGTTCCTAGGATGATGCTAAAATGAAGGAGAGAATTCACTCTAGACAAGGTGTTACATGAACTGCATAGCATAATTACTATGGAAATTGCTATATATCAGTATAGCTATGTATAAAATCTATGTTTCTTCCCTTTAATAATTTAGGACTTTTTTTTCACTAGATTTTAAAATGCTCACTTGGAAGAATTAGATACAGTTGCAAAAGAAAGATCAGAAAAGAAAATAACTGCATGGAGTTCTTTTTAAAAAAGGCAATATAAGAATGATACCATAGTGTTCCAGTTTTATTTTCTCAATGAACTCTGTGTTACATTTCCTCAGCCTTGTAATATTTTTCAAAATTGCTGGTCCTGCAAATGTAGCCTAAGTTTTGAAAAATGAAGGTTCTGTGCTCCTCTGCCCAGAGCATCATACATTATCAGGGAAAACAAGTGGAGGTGGAAAGAAATGGAAGTTTGGCTCTGCCTCATGCTTCCAGCACTGAAAACATGTTTTTTTGTTTTGTATTTATTTAGTACTTTTGGTTTCATCCAAGGTCTCTGAAGCCCATGGGAATGTCACTGATTTCGTGGGCTGTGAATACGGCACTTAAAAGGCCTTTCATTATGTCAGGAACTCTGTGCAATGCACAGATCCACATCCAGTTTTACATCCAGTATTAAATTTTTACCAACTGACAAATTCAGTGTGTTAATTTTCATCCGTTCAATACTTAGCCAAAGGCTTTCTTGGAACGGATGGTGGATTTATTAAGACTGGTAGCTGGCCTTTGTTTTTGCATCTGTGTTCTCCTTCCTAAAAATATTGGCTTTGTCTGTTGATTGCATGAGGGGTTGACTTTGTGAGAGTCAGTTTTGTGAGAGTCAAAGTTGACTTTGTGAGAGAGGAGAGAACAATATTCCTATCATGGCCATTGGAGATAATTGGAGCTAGAAGCTGTCTGGTTACTGTAGGAGGGCAGCAATCAGATCTATGGTATTTATTTTTGCTCACTGCATCTTTCAGATATCCTAGTAAAATCCTTCTCTTTTTAGACATCTGGCTTTGTCTCATTAACTTGATGAGCCTCAATGCTCCATTCATCCGTTTCTCCCATAAACAGCTCTGTGTCTCATTTTCACGCTGCCTCCTTTTCATAGGACATGTGCTTATCCACAAGTCTCTGTTCCTTCCTAGCTTAAAACTCMTCTCAAAATTCATTTAGCTCTACCCACAGTAAGTAAGGTAATAACAATCCTTGTGTTAGCTCCTCAGCTGGAAAATTTAACTGTGGGCTTAAACTTTTTTGGGCCTTGAGTCAGGTTTGACTCTGGAAGGTAACACTACTGTGCTGAGATGCTCTCTCTTCCAGATAGGAAACATCAAGGGCTGGCATAAAAGAACTGTTGATTTCCTAGGTATTTTAGATTGTCCATTTCTTTGGTCTGATGGATTTGACATCCCGGGCAATTAGAATAAATGCCTTTGTTTCCTGAAATTAAAGTTTAACTTTTTCCCTGTACTGTTCCATTAGGACAAGATTTTATTTCAAAAATTGCAAGAGTTTCTTTCTCTCTTTCTCTCTTTTTAATTTGGTATTGAGGCAGGTCTCTTTCTCTTATAAAACTTGATAAAAAGAACCATTATTATCTTTGCAGCCTTTAATGCATTCTGGACTTTCTTAGCTGGCTCAGCTTCCACTTCTTTAATCTTTTAAAATTCTTCAAGGACAGACTGGGGGAGAATGGGTAAGCATTATTGTTGTGGCACTTTAGTCTGCATGAAATGAAGGCTTGTTACCTTCAAAGACCCATTCTCTTTCCTTTCCAGGGCAGTGGCTCAAAATATTTTAAGAACATTTTTTCTGCTTAACCATATCCGTGCTGTGCCAGATTCCTCTTAGGGATTTGGTGCATAACACATTCAGGACAGGATGTCAGCTCTGCACCAGTCCTAGGTGGCACTTGTGAGAATGCCTGCTGCTCAAGGGACGATACTAGATGACAGGACAGAGCTGGGTGATAGCAGCAGGGGTTTAAATGTCTTCTCTGCCTTCAGTTTCCTTCTTTCTTTCTCTGTCTTGGGGCTGCATCCAGACAGATGGGGTGCAAACAGGGTGGAAATGCTACTGCATGGGAGGGCCAGGAATGGGAGAGAGGGAATGAGAGAGGCACTGAAAGACACCATGAGGGGTGCACACCTGGGGTGTCCCAAGGGAGATAACTCCAGGTGACGGTGGCTGACTAGGTGGGGTCCAGGCATGGGCAGACYTGCCATCTGCACATCCTCCAGGGCCTGAGCCAGCTCTGAGTCTTCAGTGGCTTTGCCCACAGTCACCCTGAATGGGAAGCTATGCCCTTGAGAGTGAGGTGAGCTCCTGGGATCATCTGGGGTGGGCCTGTAAAATCAGCTCTGGCACCCACTGAGAAAGTGCTGGTCCCTCCACCTCCTTCAGGGCCAGCGGGAGGCCTCTCAGTGCTGTCTCTGTAGTATTCCTGTTCAGAGGTCCTGAGTGGGGCCTGGAGCACTGGAGGCTCTTGCTCTCTCACCTGTGCTGATGGTGTGTCGGTGACTCTGGAGCTGAGTGTGTTGGCTCCCATGCCAGTAGATGTCATTTGAGCTAGCAGCTCCCAGTCCGTGGACCTAAAATACAAATCTATACAAGTCCTTGGGAAGTGTTGATCCAAGACCAGCACTACTGTTATGAAGGGACTGATAGCTCAGAAATGCAGTACCAGCTTACTCATTGTGTCCTGGACTCCTGTTTCCCAGTGCCCTTCTGTGTCTTCACTGACTTCAGAAAAGTTTTTCAGAGAATTAAGTCCCATACCTTTGTACAGGCATATCTGTTACTGTAGAGATGAATATTTGTTCTTTTATTCAGCTCAGGACAGATGCTAGGCATAAAGGCYGGAACTGCCAGATCTGTCTGCCCTCCACAAGCTGTGCTGTTTTAATGGAGCCCATTGTGCCAAGCCAGACCTGGAAGTTGCCTCCTTTTTTGGCATCAAGCAAAGCTCTGGGCTGAACTCTTCCAATGGTCCATCACTGCTAACTAATAAATCTATTACACAGACACGAAAGCCATGTGGGACAGAGAATGTTCAACATAAACTGTATAGATAATCCATAAACACTGTCCTGCTGGGAAATGGAACAGAAAGCACTGCTTTGGCAATGAAAGATCTGAAGATAACACACCAAATCCTGTAATTAAATGACTTTTAGTGTTCCTAAATGTTATGTTTCATCTAAGCTTCCTAAATAGAATTAATTAGAAGCTAATTAAAAGAGCCTTCTGCTTTCTTTCAAAATATCTTTCTGGTATTGACTATAGTGAGTTTATCTATTCTCAGAGCACCATGAATCACTCCTCTGCTTACAAAAATTGATTGCTGTTCTAATACTTATTGAACACCTATAACAGATGTTTAAATCTCTACAAGCTTGAGATAATTAAAATAATAAATCTATTCTCATTTGACAAGCCTGTTAGCAGGAATCAAAGGTATAAATAATCTAGTGGAGAAGCAAGACATTATTCTGCCAAGTGTTGAATGATCATGTTCTTATGGAAATTTCAAGCTTGAAATTTCTACTGTCCTTATTCAGGCATCAGTTCCATCAGATGTTGTTGTGAATAAGGCAGTGCTCAGTAAAGATGCCAGGATCAGGGCTTAGGACTGTCTAACAGTGAGATCAGGAGGTCCTCAGAGGTAGGTGCATGGGTGCATCTCAGAGCCAGGCTGTCCACTATAGGGCTAGTGCCTCAGAGTGCTGGGCTGTCCTCGCCAATGACTGGACACCTCAGGAGAGGTGAAGTGCTACAGGACACATGGATGCAGAGTCCAGCAACACCAACAAGGGTTTATCCTAACAGCCACGGAAGCAAAAATGTTCAAGGAAGTTAACACTTCCATTCTCTGTGCTTTTCCATAGGCTTCTCTAATATGTCTTGCTGTTTAGGCATAGACTTCCTGCTTCCCAAAGCATGCAGGTATTTTCCAAAGAGCTGAAGGAATTTGAGTGTTTCATTCTCCTTAACTTCTAGGAGAACTGGATACTAATTTCTTTTGTCCTTTTTTAGCCTGTGCTTTGCTTCAGAGGATTAATTATCTGTAGTAGTGCATGGGTGCTCTGTGCTACGTTTGCACTTTGCAGAGCATGGCTGGCAAGGTGTGCCTCAGAGGCTGGGAAATGTCGCCTTATACATAGTCTTGGGGTAGAGACGTGATCAGAGGAGACTCAGTTTCCATTTCCCTTCTTGAGTGGTGACAAACTTATATGTCCTGCTTTGGCAGAAGGAGTTCCTGTGGTCTCCAGCCTTCCAGGAGGGAGCTGGCACAGCATCAAGCTGGGGGCTGCTGCAGAGGAATTCAGGAGTTGCTGGACCCCGGAAGAAGGGGCACAACTCCCAAAGGCACTACTAGGACAGGGCTATGGTAGGCCCCTGACCCCAGGTTTTTGTATCTATTTCATATCCAGTATCTGAATAGTTCTTGAAACGAACTGAAAAACAGCTCTAGCTTCTTCCAGCTGAGTAACTGAAGGAGACCCCAAACCAAGGGAGACTACCAAGATGCTGAAACTTCCTGGCCATGGTGAGGATGTACCTGTGTCTCTGCAATTGCCAGGGCTCCAGAAATCCCTTTCTTTCAGCTCCTGAAAGGAGCTGGATGCCAGGATCAGCAGTGAAGTTCCTGTAGCTTGGTCATTTCCCTTGGTTAAATCACAAGGTGTAATCCTGAGAGGGCATTGCTAGCACAGGCATTTGCAGATGTCCCAGTTATTCCCCAGCCCCTGAGCCAGAGAGGTTTTTTTCACTTTAGTTCACTGACGCTTTGTTGGTGTAATGATCTCTGCAAGTACTCCTGAAAATGAGAGTGCAGACAAGACAGAGCAGCGCACAGGTGGGGAGGCAGCCTCCAGCGCCACTGTATTCATGCAGAGGAAGTCCTGTGCTGCCTTCCCTGCCCCAGCCTGGAAGTAGCTGGCTTTAATCATTTCATGTAAAGCCCATGATGACCCTCTAGTGTTAGAGATTGTTCTCCCATTGCCCAGCCCCTGACAAATGAGCACTTCTATCGATGCTGACAAAGGCCAGGAGACAGGCCATCCATGGGGAGGCTGGTGGACAAATGATGTTCATCCAACAGGAACCTCCTGCGTTGTAATGCTGTTTATATTGGAGCCATGGGGCTAGGGGTCTTGATTCCCACCATGATACTCATGTAACATTCATTAGACAGGAAAACAAAAAAAACATTTTGAGAAGAAAAYGTTTGCTTTCATCTCACCATGGGAGTGATCCTGTGATTAGCTGTGGTGTTCTTCCGTTTTCAAACTAATGAGTGCATTTAACTATGTTTCTTCTATAATTTCTGCCACTGCGTGTCCTCTCTCTGCGAGTCCCTCAAGCTCCCTTGCAAGGGAGATGGGAGGGAAGAGTACCGCAGCAGAGCCAGGAAAACGCTTGGCCCAGGCTCGCTCTTGCTTTTCCCTCCTGCAGCCTTTGCGCACTTCTGTGAGGGTGCCCAGCCCCTYGGGGTGCACCTCATGGCCCCGACGGCCGGCGCTCGGTGAGCAGGTCACCTTTGGGTGCGAGGAGCTCAGTGCTGGAGCGGCGCGCCTCCTGGTTTGGGCCTGCAAAGTCCCTGACAGTGTCTCAGTTGGACTGCCGCTGTTTGCTTTGCTGTGATATTTGTACTTTCGGGTGCTCTGTTTGCATGGTGATTTTTTTTTTTTTTCCTCCCCCTGCAGCTCTGTTAGCAAAAGAAATCTACCAGCGCTTCATTCATAATATTTTAATGTTTTTTTCTCCCAGGGCAAAAATATATAAATAAATAAACCTTTGTCAGGGGAACCCAAATGATATGCTCCTATGTGGATAATTCTTATTTCCCTGTCAGAGAAAGGTTATAAAAATTTTCCTTTTGGGAGAATGCAGTAGAGACTTTTTTTCCTGGCAGGCAAATATTGTACAGATGTTCTTCAGCTGAAATACTCCTTGTAGGATAACCTGACATAAATGCTTCTGTTAGGCTGATTTCTGTGTCACTGAAAGACTGTTGACTATTTTCCTAGGAGAAAAAAAAGGCTTCTACAGTTTCCTTCTATTGGGAAAACATTCTTCAGGCACCTGGTTCTGTCAGAATAATACAAATAAAAAATGCTATTTTTTCCCTTAAATACATCAGAGTCTCAGTTCATAAAAGCTATTAAACACATGCTTAAATCTGTCTGTGTTTATAGGGACAGATTCCTACCTGCCGAACTGCAGACTGGCTGCACAGCAGGGAGGGCTCAGCTACCCACTTTCTTTAGTGCTGGGAATACAAGTTCACAAGTGAAGTGAAAGATTTACCAGCTGAGTGGAATAATTTGCTGCCAGAGCCACTGTTTAGCTGACACTAGCAGCCCTTTCGGTGGCTTGGTTGGAAATACTTTCTCCTGGAAATAACTGTCTTGCCTTGAATCATCCCAAGCAAGTTATCTGCGGTTATTGTCACCTTTTGGAGTCCCCGGGGGGGGGGGGGAGAGACTGAAAGCCAAACCTTGTCATGCCCTAAAGCTGCCTATTCTCCATCCGCAGCTGCAGCTGGCCCGGCTGCAATGCGCAGTCCTGAGCCCCTGTGCTTAGGAGGAGCGTCTGGAGGAAATGGCAGGCAGCTCAGCGTCTGTTTAGGCTGCAGTGCCCCTGTATAAATGCAGCATTTTTAGATGGGGAGTGATTACCTGTCTCCCTCTATAAACACGGACTGGTGCTCAACCAGCTGCCTGGTGTCAGACACCACCCCATGTTTGTGGGAATGGGGAGCAGAGGTGCCGGGAGAGTGTGTGGATCCAGGGCAATGTGTCTTCATGCGGCAGCTGCTGTCTCTGAAGCTTGTTTCTGAGCCTGGTTTTGCCTAAACTTGTAGAAACATATTTGAGAAGTTTGGGTTTTTTTTCTTCTTCTCTCTCCTCTGTTCTCTCTCCAACTGTTTTTGCCACTGGGGGTGGAGGATGGAGAGACTGCTCTGGGCATTTCAAATACTTTTGACTATCAGCAATATAATGAAAAAGTGCTTGAGATTAAAGAGTAAGCCTTAATTGCTGACATGAATCAATGTGCTGTGCATGATGTGTGTACAGGAGAAAGAAAGAGCTACTTAAGAAAATTATTGGTTTGCACCCTCCTAATTACTGCTGCACTGAGGTCTAGGCTGAGGTCTAAGTGCTATTTCTCAGCTGCTTTGTGTCCAAGACAGAGTGAAATTGCTCTGAGAAGTAAGAGGAAACGGCAAATGATTTGTAGTTCAGACAGGTCTAATCTGGTCTCATTCCTTTCTGTCCATCTGCCCCCTCCTCGCGAACGACCAGCAGAGTCGCCCGGGTAGATGTGTGGTGGCACCTCTGCCCCCGTGACGCAGCTCAACGCCAGCAGCTGCCCTGGGGAGGCTGCTGCGAGGCTGGACTGAGCAAATGGGCCAGTGCTTTTCCTGCAAGACTTGGGGAGGACTTTGTGGCAGCTGCTGTTGAAGACACTCTTCCTCCGCCTCAGCCGTGCGTCCTGGTGCTTTGCTCAGCGAAGATAGCAGTTGCCGCAGAGGAAAGCTAAAATGTGCTGCCATCTCGCTTTGCCGTGGAGAAAGAACAGCATGAGAAAATCAGGCAAGTGTTAAAGCCAGTGGAGCTCACTCAAGGCAAGACTTGCTGAAGTAATACACCTGCTGGACGAGCAATTTTGCTTCAAGCCTCCCTGGAAAAGTCCTGACAAAACTATGACATATTTAAAGGAGTTGGTCCCACTGCATGGATTGCATCATGTAACAAAGATATTTCTCTGTCCCCTCATGTCATTTTTTTGTTTGGTAGCAATAGATAGAGGCAGTAACTGTGCTCTTAGCCCAGGGAGTACGTTCAGAGATGGGGAGGAAGGGTTGAAGCAGCAGGTCACTTTGCACAAGTGCCGGAGCAGGGGGAAGCATGCAGTGTTAGCCAGGCACAGGGCACTGAGAAACATCAGGCAGGACTGCCGAGGCTGCTGGCACAGGGGGGCAGACAAGCATGTGCTTGGAAATCAAGTGGAAAAATTAGCCTATAAAGAAGAAAAGTGCTGAGGAGAGTGGGGGAGGCTGATGGAGTCACACCACTTTCATATCAATACAAGGAAATAAAACCCACCGAGGCACTGGGGCAGTAGGGACTGAGAGGATGTTGGAGCAAATGCTTTTATGTTGTCAGGGCAAAACATTCATATGCGTCTGAGATTGGCCCTGGTGAGAGGAAGCACAAGGACACCTGATGGGTGTGTGGGTCTGGGAACGGGACGCAGGATGCCGGTTTGTATGCTCTTGCTCTCCCCCCAAGACCCTGAATACAAACTTATTCCAAACTCTTATGTCCTCTCCTTGTATGATTTGTTGTCTCTCTCCCCTGCCTCTCTCATGAGGAATACCTGCCTGCAAACTAGTCTAGAGTTTGTCTGCTGAAAATCAAATCTACGAATCCCTGGCAGAATAGTATCTTTACTGGATTAACATCTCCCAAACCAGCAAGGTTGTATGGGAGACAACCTGCTCCCCTCCACCTCATTTGAGTTATTATAAACTCTGGGTGGGTGGGGGGAAACACATCTTGAATTTTAAGCAAATGGGGAGTCCAAAGTAAAAAATTTCCCCATGGCTTAACCAATTATTCCTCTGATGGGAAGTGTCTGTGTTTCACAAGTGGGAGATGTTCAGGCTCCTGGGGATGCATTTGAAGTACAGCTCTGTACAGCATAGCATTTAAGAGAGGCCTGCGAATCTCACTGTTTCGCTGTTCCTATGGACTAGAAATGGTTTGCTGACAGGAAGAAGAGCTCTGTCGGCCCTGCATGATGCCCTGCCTGCCAGACAGCAGCGTCACATCCCTCCTCCTTGTCTTTAACAACTCCGCTTTTCAGAGCTGGGCTTGCACTTGAGATAAACTCCCTCAAGTTGATTGTAGTTCATAACTTGTTTTGGGAAGAGGCTTTCAATATTCACATATTTCTTTTCAGCAGTAGATGGCAGCAATTTTCTTGGTCCTGATCTGAAGATCTGCACGTTAATTACCGTAAATTAATGTATTTTAAAAGCTAATGGTTTCAGTTGCCCTTTTCAGCCGTCATTATTAACTAAGATGTGATCCCTGCTTTCCCCTTGTGACTGGCCTCAGAAGCAGATCAAGAGGAACATCTGTCCAGCGCTGGGCAGCAGCAGAGCCCGGTACCTGTGCCTGCCCGTCCCACACTCRTCTCCTGAAACCCTCCGCCAGGCCCCAGGACCCCCACCACGGCCGCGCGAGCCCAGGAGCGCTGCCCATGGCATCACCTTGGCAGCAAAGGGGAACTTACCAGCGAGCAGCCCCCAGCTCCTTTGGGGTCTGGCCAGAGGCTGCCTGGGGCGGGAGTACCCGTGAGCCCACGTCCCAGCCCTGCGCCAGGGCTCCTCTGAGCTCTTGCTGGGAAACCTTCCGAGCAAAGCCAGGAGGGGAAACAAATAGCTTGAAAAATTTTGAAGAACAAAACAGAAAAAAGATTAATGTGAATGACTAGTTAAACAAAGAGTCTAAGGTAAAAGAGCAGAAATGATCCAGCTCAGAAATAATCAATATGTGTATTACTCTAAGCTGACTTTTTTCCCTCATACATGCTGTGCATGTATTTCCAGAAGATGGTTGTTAAGAGACTCATTTTTAAATGAAATGTTCATGTTCAGTACAAAGGTTTGCAAACAGGAGATAGAAAGTGTGAGAAATAAATTGGGCAATGTTACTATATGAAGCTAAAATATAATGGCTYCTTTTATGTGCACATAGAAATAATGATGTTGAAATTAGGGAAGCTTCATGAACTTTAAATGAATATCTGATCTCCAGTGGACAGAGAGAAAACTGATTTTAATGATTGTTTTAAACTAACATTTCGGTGTAATAAATGTTTAATGCATTTGTTCTAACACAGAATTAACTGCAGTGCCATGTCTTAGTCATGGCACAAGCTCTGCTTCTATTCACCAGTTTCTCCTTCTTTCTCTCTTCCAAAGTCTACAGTAGATTGGAATTTTTAAAGTTTGTGATCCATCTCAGAATGTTTGATAAATCCATCCCCTGCTGCTGCTTTTAATGATGTGCCTGGTTGACTTGGCTGTGCCATATGAAATGCACATGCAAGGCCAAGAACCAGGCAAATTTAAAACCATATTAAGTTCTGTTCACCCTTAAATGTTGCAGAAACAACAAACTGCAGCTTTGCAGTCATCTATGCTCCATTCCTGGTTGTGCATTAGGAACCCAGACCCTATTTCATATTTAAATCTACCCCTGGAGTATAACACAGGTGAATGGAGAAGACTGTTCTGCCCCAAATCAGCAGGAGAATTAGGCAGGGGAAGAGAAGGAGCCCTGGATCACCTAGGCATCATCCCCATCACCATCATTATGGCCAGCTGACTGACCTAGATTAAACCAGGGAAGACAAAACCTTTTTCTTCCTCACCAAAGGAAATTAGTTGTAGAGCTGAGCCTGTGATGGTTTTGCCTTTGAGTGCAGCAGTTTTTATGGGCCCCAGGGAGGCTGAGGGGTTTGAAGTGTGGTGCTGGCCCCTGTGGGTTTGCCCCTTGCTGCATCCCCCCTAGGTCCCACTGTCCTGGTTATAGGATTGTACTGAGCTGTTTTGGGGTTTCTTCCTCTTCCTGGGTTCTGGAGGATAACTGGCTGATGTACCAATTGTGGCTGAACTATTACAGCAGCTTTTGGTGAGAATTCACTTTTTCTGATGCCTTTTCTGAGCTGCTAGGAGCTGTTAACTGGAAGGTGTTGCTGAGCTGGGCTTGCAGCTCTGCCCTCCTGCTCTGGGGGCTTTATTCTTCTCTTGATGCTTCTGAAATGTTTTCTCCCTGGATACATCACCAATGTGGGCACTTGCATTTTCTGGAAATAGGCCATTTAATGCCTAATACATGCTCCCCAGGGCCTGGACTGGAGTGATCTTGGTCACTGAAATGCTTCATGTTTTAAAGCGACTGCCTCATGGGGGTTTGGGGTCTGTGTTTTTCCTCTCTGAGGTTCCCCAGTGGGCAGGTGCCTGTGGGAAGTCATAAGCTCTTCTGCCCCTTGCTGCTGCCAGCATTGCAGCCCCTGGGGACGTGGTGGCCTTGTGCTGCTCTCTTACCATATGCAGGCATAGGCGCTGCAAAGGTTTTGCTTGTGGCTTTGTGGCAAAGGTTGCCTGGGTCTGTGCGCTGGCAGAGCACAGCCTCCTTTGCTGGAGAGAAGGAAAAAGTGCTCTTGTTATCAAACACCCGCCGTGCTCTCACTGAGTGCCTGCATCTGCTGGGAAGTTGAAAGGCAGCAAGTCTGCATAAGACAAGTAAACCTGCAGTGTGAATTCTCCGTCTCCCAGATCCCTCTCGTCCTTACGATGCCGTCCTCTGAGCAAGGGCTGTCAGGTACTACATAGCTAGGTAGCTTATCACAAAAGGGCTCTGGCTCAGCTGATGCCTCCAGATATCAGCATAAAATAAATATTAACTCGGGTGCCTCCCTGCTTATTATGTCCCTGTTACTAGGCTTTCTTACTGCTGCTCCTTCACAGCTGGATAAAGGGATGTAAAAATCAACTTTTCAAAAAAAGCTAGAGCTGAAAGCAAAAGGAGGGAGAAAAGGGCAACTGAAATAATTACAGGCATAGGAGGATTTTCATTTGAGACATTATTAAGCAGGATAAAACCCACTTAATTCTAAGAGCAGACTAATAGGCAGGGGTATGACAGGAGGGTGTATAGTAATGATGGGCACAGAGAAGGTCAGTGGGGTTCTTCCTCGTCATGTGTGTTTGCAGCGTACAAAAGGGAGGCTCAGCGAAATGCAAAGGTGACAGACTCGAAATGGATAAATGAATTCTTTTGTACTCTGTGCAAAACTTAACCTGGAGACCTCTCTTCCACAAGGTCTTGTGTTATGGGATGTACTGAGATACGAAAGCAGTGAGAATTTTACATACCACACTACCTATTTTGATCTGTTCAGTTCATTTAAAAATAACATCATTTTATGTGTTAGCTAGAAATTGGAGGATGCTCTGCTGCAGAAGCAAGCAACTTCTTTGGATATCTTTTAAAAAGATAAAGTGATGACTACCCAAGCACAGTGTGTAGCTTTCGAAGCTGTCTTTTCCCCTTATGCCTGGGAAGAAGGGGTGTGAAGTAGGCTAAGGGTTCATAAGGCTTATTAACCCATGTACTCTCAATGACTGTGTAGGCTTAGAAAGACCAGGCTCACTGCTAGTTTTTGTGCTTTCCTTAGAATCAGTTAGTTTGAGAAAGAAAGCTTATTGTTTTGTTCTGATATAGTAATTTTTTTTTAATCAGAGGAGATTGTGCCTATACAATGGCAAGCATTTTTGGTTATTTGTATTTGGGCTATGGATGATCAGCTGTTGCTTCTTGAGGCAGAAGAGAACCTGGCTTTCCTCTAGTTCTGCCCCCTCTATGGAGCTGCAAAAATTCAGCCTTGTCCATGTTGAAAATGGAGCTGACTAGAAAATCTGTGCTGAATGCAAACATACTGCACTAGGAGAGTTGTTTTTATGGGTGTCATTGCACTTGATGTTTGTTTTTGCTTTCTAGTACCTGCTAGAAGATTCTCAACACTGGAACAAAAGTGATGGAAGTATTTAATGCATGACATTATTTATCTTTAGATATTAGTGGAAGTAGGGTAAATGACTGCAGATTTAACTTTGTTCTAAAATTGATTATATCTTTTTTGCATGCTTAGTATTATCTGTGGGGATTTCAGTCATGCATATGATTTAGTTATCTTACGGCACTGAGTCGTACCTGTAGCTCTGGAGCCTGAGAGAATTGGGTAGAGTTAGTGCTAACACGGTGAGTGGGGAGGAATTCCGTAGAGCTGGACAAAAGTAGGCCAAGCTACTTAACTCTCTGCAGTTTGACTCCTACAAACCCAGGACCAGATTCTGATCTCAGTTACCTTAGCATTGACTCCATCCAATACAGTTACCAGGGGATTAGCCAGGCCTACCAGGTGTGCTCATTTAGATGGAAAAACTTGTTTCAGATGTAATCCTCTTGCCCTATTGACTTGGATGATGATCAGCACATGTTCAGCAACATGGGCTGCYGGACATGAGCCCTCCTGGACAGGTGGCCACTGTGCATGTTAAAGCAACTCAGTAGCTCAGATCAACCATGCTACATGCGCTCAGTATATCCCATGTGGGATGCTCTGAACATATTGCTTTGGACTGTAGCTGTTAGCAAATCTGGGCTATGGCCTGGTTCAAAGCCCTTCTGTATCAATAGCACTCTAGCAGTGCAGCTGAGCTCTGCATCTGGCCAGTCCTGAATGTACCTGTGATGTTTGATAATGTTAACAGGCCATTCCTCATTGCACTGAAAAGCAGAATTGATGGCTACATTCTTATATATGGAGTGTCTTATTTGTCTGGAGCACAGCCAGTAGATCAAGGGGAGTGATTATCCCCTTCTACTCGGCATTTGTTAGACCGCATCTTGAATACTGTGTCCAGTTTTGATCCAAAAAGATATCAGTAAACTGCAGAGGGTTCAGCAGAGAGCCACCCAGATGGTCAGGAGCACCTGAGAGGCTGAGGGAACTGACTTCTTCCACCTGAAGAGGAGGTGGCTTTGGGGGGACCCCACAGCAGCCTGCCAATACCTATGGGGAAGCAGCAAAGAGATGGAGCCGGGCTCTTCACAGTGCTGCATGATGGAAGAGTGAGAGGCAACAGGCATCAGTTGAAGCAAGAGAAGTTCTGCCTGGATATAAAGAAAGACTTTTTTTCTCCATGAGGACAGTCAAGCTGTGAAACAGGGGCCTGGCAGTGCAGTCTGGAGGTTTCTGGAGGTTTTTAAGACCCAACTAGATCTCAAAAGCCTGTAGTAACCTGGTTTGATCCCACAGCTAATCTTGCTTTGAGCTGGAGGTTGGACTAGAGACCTCATGAGGTCCCTTCCAGCCTGAATTACCCTGTGACCCTCTGAAACTCGCCCTCCTGCAGATGTCTGTAACCCCTGCAGTGCCTGTGTTGCAGTGGCCCAAGCTGCCCTCCATTGAGGGTAGGAATCTGCCCTGTCTTGGGCTTTTGGCTTCTTTAGCTCAGTATGAGCTGCTTGTGTCTGAGAAGTCGCTCATCCCGTATCTGCGGTGTCACTAAAACAGCAGCTAGCACACAAGAAGAAAGGCTGTTTACCCTGACCATATCTCACATAAACATTATTTCTAGATCTTCTTTCTGAGGTGCATTTGCTGCTGGGTGTCAGAACCGTTGATGCACCTGGCAAATTATTTCCCAGAGTGTTTGGAACTAAATGATTTCCAGTCGTGTAACAGCTTTGTAACTGAGAACATGCAAATAATGATCCAGAGATGTTCACTGTAAGCCAGCAGCTTATCTAGCTTCATCCCATTAATACAATTAAATTTGAAATGATGGTCACTGTACATCTTCACAGGAATGCCTGGGCCCTTTATATGGTAAAACATTTGTTTTTTCAGACAGGCTTTGGGCAGGTACAATAATTCTGAATCTTCTCCATTTCTGAGGATTTCTGATGCAATCACTGAAATCCATGTGTGAAGAACTTGGTCCTTCCAGCTTATTTTGAGTGAGGAAGTTTTGCTGCAATACTAGAATGCTTACTCCTAAAGCTATTTTAGAGCTAAATTTTGGTTAGTGCAACTTCTGCAGCCTCACAGAAACCTTTGATCAGAAAGTTATTGCACTTTTTTGTAGATTTTTTTTTTTCTTCTTTTGTAAGGGGGAAATATTCCCACAGGTTCTTAGGAGAATAAAATAAGAACCAGAGGAAGGTGAAAAGCCAAGTGTCTCAGCCAATTCTGCTTAGTACCAAACATGAGCATCTACTGAATACAGAAGGCAATAGAAATAACTCCAGTGTTTGTTTTACAATCAGCTAGTTTACACAGAGGACCAACATGGAATTCAGTGTGCTGGCATTGTTGGCCATTTTAGTTTTCAAATGCAGCTGAACAATGAATTTTGATCATCAGTCTCACTAACTTTCTTACTAAATACAAATCAAGCCATTCAAAGGACTTGGTTTTGCATCTAATTATTAAAATTACTGAATTGGAAATCACTTTTCACTCCCAGTTTTGAACCTTTTGCTGTACGTGAGTCATGTCACCCAAAATAGCCATCTCACAGAGGTTTCACCTAATCCTTCTGGTAGTACAAATAGTTGAGGGACTCAAAATAACAAGGAAATTATTTACCTTCCTGAATAGGATACGGAGTGACTTTCTTGGCTCTTTACAGCAGCTCAAACATTTACACAAACTTGTTAAGCTACTTAGAGAGAGGATTGTTTGTCTAGGTAATGTTTCCTTCAGAAAGTTAAGCTGCAAGTAAAGCAGGTGCTTGACTTCACTGAATTTGGAGGATTCTGGAGAAATTGCCTCTGGGAGAATTTTAAATAAATACAGGGAAAGCTTTTGATTTCTTTCCTTCTGCATCTTCATTTTGAGCAAGCTATTCCCTCTTTACACAGATGGGTCTGTGCAATACTCATAAGGAAAACATTTAATTATGTACAGCTGCTCCAGGTAAATGTTATTTACAGATGGCTGAAAAATTTTGGACTATACTTATTTGCCAAGAATAACATCCCTTCCTTCACTCTTGGTAGAGAGGTGTTTTTACTTGTCATCAAGGTAAGCTGCAGATTGTACATTTCTGTTTGTGGCTTTTTACCCATTTTGACTGTTTTCTTTCTTTGTGATTTTATAAATGGTAACCCTGTAGGCACTGTGCACATAATTGAAGTAAGCAATCTGCTTGTTTATCCCTGTTTCCATTAATTAGATATGTGCAATCTGAATTTCCTACTGAAAAACATGAGATGACATGTTAAGGGGCCAATTCTGCTTTCCTCTCCTGAGGCCCGAACAGCCAGTACAGGAGGCTGCAAACTGTTGGTGGGGATGCGTTTGGTCACCATCGGCGGGAGGTATCTCGAGAGCAGGAGCAGCCCCAGGTTTGTAGCCATCTCTGTGCGGGCCAGATGGTGAGTGGGGGCAAGTGCTTCATGCTGGCAGGGGCTGGAGGGAAACCCAGGGTGGCCCCAATCCTCGGCATTGCTCATGTGAATGTGGTCCATGAGAGCTCGGAGCACGCTGGAGGAGCTAGAAGGCAAAGGGACGTTTGTGGGACACCAGGGATCCACAGTGCTGTCCCTGGGTGGTGTGAAATGGTTGTCCGTGGATTTCAGCCCAGGCCTGAGCTGTGGTTTCTTCCTTGCTCACCTCCAAAGGGAGGGCTTGCACCTGCATGGATGTGGTTCCTAGATGCTTTCCTGTAGGTGGATTCTTTTTTTTTCCTGCTTTGTTCACTGTTGACCCAGTGGCTTGAATCTTCAATTTCATAAATAATCAAGGTGTATCAGCTAATATGAATAGCTACTCCTGACTTACTGCAGCACAGGTAAGCCCAAAGGAACTGTTATTTGCTGAGAGATCCCTGTGGTCTCTGGAGGCAATTTTATTCAGAAAAGGCCCAGCCCTGCAATGGCTCCATATTCAAATAAGACTAGCGATCAGCTGTCAAGCTCAGCCAGGGGTTGAAGGATTTGCCAAGAGCGAACTTCCTATGAAGAAACTCAAGTCTTCATGTATTGTTTTTAGCCTGCCACAAGTGAGAAGAGAGTGAATAGTCTTGCTCTACCTGCCCAGAATGGCAGGTAAGTGGAGAATTTCATAAAGGAATGGGTCTGTGAAAACTGAGCTCTGATGAAGTCCTGGGGCAATCCTTAGAAAAATCTCTGCAATTAGAAGAAACCTGCACTGTTTTGGGGGGCTCTCCTGTTGCAGCAAGGAAACCAAGCTAGACACGTAGTCCCAAGGGCGGCAGTCCTAGAAGAAAAGACAGCAAATGGATGTCCCTTACAAAAAGTAAGGATGGAAAAGCCAAACTGGCTAGAATCACCCCTAACTACCGTGGTCTGGTGGGAGTAGGGAGGAATGAAATCCTGCCACTGCAAAGGATTATGAAAAATGGGCAAGAGCTGCAGTTGCAGAGAGAATCATGCCAAACCTCAGGARGATGGGAAAGGATGAGAGAATTTATTGTGAAGCTCTGGCATTTACTATACCTGACTGTGACCACTTGATATGCACCAAGTTTGGCAGCATTCAGCCATGCTTAGAGCAGGACAGAGGCATGGAGCAGCGGACAGGGAGAGGGGATCATGAACATGGGGAACACGGCACTGCCCTTTGCCATGGGCTCTTTGAGCCCCCAGGATGCTGGTGTGGTGTGGGGTGGGCGGAGGCGAGCTGGCTCTGACTGCTCTGAGCAGGCTGGACCCTCCCCAGGATGCTTATTTGCGTCTTGGCAGGGTGTCTGCATGGGTGCTAGCTGTGAGGTGGGCTGGTAGCTCCAGATTCAAAGCTGCTGATGCCTGCTGGCCAGAAGCACAGACAGGGTGGCTGRGCTCTGAGCATGCTGCCCGCCTCCTGCTCCGGCACAGCATGTTGGTCCCTGGGGGACTGACAACACTTACTCCTAGGCAGTGGCTACTCCCACTGAATTTGAAAACTGGTCCCACTTTTCACATGCTCTCCTTCAAATCACTGAGAAGTAGCGTGCTAAGGTGCTGAGGAGGAGCCCTGGCACATTGATGGGTGACAGTGGCAATGCATGGCGGGCGCATCTGGGGACGTGGCTTGGCCATGGCTGTGCTAGCTGACCTATGGGTGCGAGCTGCTTAACAAGCTGTTTTGATCTATGATATATGTGTCTGGCTGCCTCAGCCCATGTTATCATCAAGCAAGCTAATGGGATTTTTAGCCTACTTTAATAAAGAAACAAATATTATGTGGCCATGAAGAAAGTGTGTGTGTATCTCAGTCCCCTGGCTGGTAGCTTTGGGTCCCATAGCTGGTTTTGGCCAAATTTGAGAGGGATTACAAGTCTCATGGATATTAAGTTCTGGCAAGTTTTAGGAAAATAGGTGGCTGCAAGGAGGAGAGAGAAAGGCTTCTGTGTGAGCCTCCTAGATGGCAGAGTCCACATGGGGCTCAGCTGTCTCTGGAAAGCTGGGCTGCTCTGGCTCTGCTGATGCTCCCTGAGATGTGATGGGAGATTTTCAACCTCTCATTCACAGAAGGAGTTTGGGCAGGATCAAGTGCACTTTAAGCCCCCCGGCTGTTGTAACTGTGCAGCCTGGTCTTGGTTACCAGCGTCCAGGTGAAGAGCCTGCGGGGAGGAGTTTCACCAGTGCTGGAGACCTTGCTCTGTTGGGGCAGAGACGGTGAGCTTGGGCGCTTCAGTCTGAACCACCAACAGAAAGAGCTGAGCATGCATTGATATGCTTTGTGGGATCAGGCCTGACTGCCTTTAGCTGAAGGGGATAAATAAGTGATTCTCTGAAGCTAATGCCTCTTTTGTGCTTATATATGCCATAACTCCATTGCAATCATATAACAACCTCCCTGATGTCAGACTGGCCTCATATGCAATCACATTAATGAGCTGTTGCATACTGAGCCCCTGCCCAGCCCACACCCTCTCCCCTTTTGCCTTCTGTCCCCTGCACGGAGTGGTTTTTCTTTCCCCTTGCTGCTTGCCTGCAGTGATGGGTGTGCACCCTTTTGCTTGCTGGGAGTCTGGCAGTAAATCATATGTTTCCTTTTTTCCTCTTTTCACATTCTGAAGCAGCTGCTCTGATTAGTTTGAAGCAGAATAAAAGACTTATAAGTGGCGAGAATCCTGAAGGTAACTACTTTACTGTGGACATAAGGTCAAGGTACAGTACACAGTAGTTTTTACAGAGACCTTTTAAAAGACTGTTACGCACTGTATATTTTAAGGGCAGGAACATAATTCAGACATCTGATTGCATACCTTGAACGTTGATTCAGCAATGTTCTTATTCTACAATCTTTATTTTTAATATCCATAAACCTTGATCTACGAACTTTAAGAACATCAGATATTGTATTTGTCACCCTTAGTAGATTACTTCTGTTGTATGAGTTGCGACGGATTTGCAGTGACAGTGAGGCAGAGGGAGGAATGGCAAGGACTGAGAGGAGCTGTGGAAAAGTCCCTCCTTTAAGTTTGAGGATCGTTTAGGTAATGTCTTCCTCTTTCACTGTAGAAGGTATTATTTCTGGTATTTCTCCCAGTGCCGATGGCACCAGGGAGGACATGATTCAGTGATCTCAGATCCCTGCAGAGACCATGATGCTGTCTTAGTCACTGTCTCAGAAATGGGGAGATGACAGCGACCTCCTGAGTACCCTCAACAGACAGAGCTTTGCCAGTCTCAAACATGGAGTTCAGGGATTTAAAACAAGGATTTCGGAAGGGAATTGGACTTGAAATATGCTTCAGAAGGCTGTCAATCTGTCTGTAGCTGTCATGTCAAACTGCTGCTCTTGTGTGTCATTACAGTCGTCTTAACTGAGTCTTCTCTTTATGGTGTGTCTAGTAAAATTATAGAGCTTCCCATAACCCTTCTCCTGCCCTGTTCTTACCTGTCCCCAGACACACTCTCCTTGTTTTCCTCAGTGTTTGCAGAGTTCAGTGTTTGTGCGGGTCTGTCTTCAGTCCTTCAGAGATGTGCTGTTGGGTCTGTTCGAGCAGCTCTTGCAACCTCAGGAATCACAGCTTTTGATGAACCTCTCTAGATATTCTGCTGTCACCAGTGGCTGCCCAGGAACCGTGATCTCTGTCCACTTCGCAGCCCTGTATGCTATGTTGCAGATGGCTGCTTTGACCCCTGCTTGCGCAGTTCCCAGCTCAGCAAAGGGCTCCCCATTTCCCAGCCCCTGCCCATTTCTTGAGCTTTGGGATGTGTGGGCACAAAGGCCACAGGAGCGAGCACCTAACCCTCAATGGTTGCAGACTACAGGGGGTTTACACTGCCAAGGGTGTCTCTTTGGATCTTATGAGGTGCTTGAAGTCAACGCTGTGATTCTGCTATTTGACCAAACCTTGTCCCTGTGCATGCTCAAAGCTGTCCCTCATTCAAATTCCAGCCAAGTGACATGTGTCCATTCTGCTCGGACAACAAGGGAGTGTATGTGGGTTTCTGAACAGTGACTTCTATCTTTTGGAGCTGCAAGAGATGTATTTGGCTGTAGATGCTTTGATGGAAGCTGCTTAATGGAGGTCTGGTGGGAGCAGAGGAGTAGGTGGAGGCTGGAGAGCACGGGGCAGTATGTGCATGTGTAGCACACATACATCCATGCTTGGCTTCCACCTGTCTTCTGTCAGGGAATATTTGCACTCAAAAGAGAAATTAAGCAAGTAGTTTCAGCATGAATGTTCTGTTTCCTCTCAGACAGGTATAGCTCAATTGTATTTGGTATTTCCAAATATTGGCATTTTTAAATAGGTAAGAAACATTCAAGTCTGAAGTACACTGAACAGCTTCTTACAGAAATTCAAGCCAATTTTAGAATATTACAGTGTTATCACAAGCCAAAAGCATTGGCAATCAAAGGTGTTTCTGAAGGCGTTAGCTCCAGTTCCACTGATTTGTTTTTTGTTTTTTTTTTTTCCTCTTTGGTAATACTCATTGCTTTTGAGGAAATGAACTCACCAACAGCTTGGAGGACAGGACTGGCTTAGGCATATTTGAGGGAAAAAAAAAAAAGGAAAGAAAAAAAAGTTGTATCTAAAGCCACTGTTCATGATTTAATCTTAGATTCAAAGATTATTCCTCTATTGCTGTAAATGTTCATCGTCACAGATGTCCTGGGTGAGGGGGATTCAGTGCCTTAGAACAGTTGCATGGGCGACAGAATGAAAAAGCCTGAAAACAAATGCCCTGAAATGTGTTTACTATCAAGCATTGAAACAGGTAAGGTTGGAAAAAGTTTTTTATCATAACTTTGCAGTGTTGACTACTACCAATTTGTTTGCCTTTTTTTCTTCATTCAGAGGATATGGTTATACTGCTCAAAAAGACCTTGAAATACTAATGTCAGAACTGAATCACTGATGTGATGAATTAGAGGACAATTTGGTGGGTCCTGCGGAGCAGCCTGCCTGGGTAGGAGGGCAGCTGTGCAGGCATGTAAGTGTGGAGTACCTTTTTCTTGCTGAATGTATTTCATATATGTGCACCCCAGTAAAATGAAGGATCCTTTTCTCTGGCAAACACTGTACTGCACAAAAGCTAGAGGCTCTTCATGACTTCAGCTATGTCTGCCCTTGAGACACAAGCCTTCTGAGAGGGACGCTTTCTCTCCGTGCTGCCTGCGCCCGGTGCTCCTGTGCCGTGCTCGGATCAGTTCCTGGCTCTTTCTGCACCCACTGGCCCATTGGTGATTGCAGTGTGAGTGAACGTTGAGCCAGACAGGACCCTCATGCAGAGGGAAGCAGCCAAATTCTCCCTTTTTGCACGTCAGGCTTGCACTATGCTTATGCATAAGTCAAAGCTCAGTTACCTTCCTGGGAAGCCTTAGAGAATCCGACTCTAGGATATACCATTTAACCCTGAGCTGTAAATTTTAGTAATAGTGTTGGTCGACTTCAAAAAAAGACACTTGCTCACAGTATGACCCAGATATGTAGGTTTAATACAAGACTTACCTATCTGTGAACAAGGATATGAAACAATACTTAAAGTTGATTATTGTTATTTCTACCACATTTCTCCCCTGCCCTGAAACTCCATTTCATTTTGATCTGAAACAACACTTTTCCTTTCCTTTTGCCAACTGACCTGAAAAAATCCATTATTCACCTAAATCTAAGTGACCCTAAATATGTAGCTTCTGTCCAGAAAGACAATTTGTTTTATTTCCATCAGTTCAGAGTTTCAGATCATTTGTTGTATGGCCTTCTCTTCATTGTTACTAATAGATTCTGTGGCCTGAAATGGGATAATCTGAGCAGAAATGAAATGCAAAATAGGAAGATTTTTACAACCAGACTTAGTCTGTTGTTAGCTGCAAACACAGAAGTAAACAAAGTACTGCACTAATTTCTTCTCTTCTAGAAGCATGAGCAAAAAGAGGTGAGAAGAAGGGAAATCTGTAATGCAAAAAAAATAGAAGGACATTAGTATTTGATTTCTGGATTTTATTTCCCTTTTTTAAACTAGGTTTTTCAAACCATCCACTTGCAAAAATTTGCATTTTATGAGGACAAAGTTACAAAATATGATGAGATCATTTTGGATAACTTGCCTGTTTCTCCTCAACTGGTGGCATCTAAAACTAACCGTGCTTGTCATCTCCTCAGTAATTTCTTATCATTGAAGCTAAAATATAACCTAAGTTTTCACCAAATGAGCTGTTCCAAGACGAGTTTGCCAAACTCTGTAGTGCAGTGGGATTTCTGCAATTATGATTAGATACTGCCAAGCAAAAATGATCTGTTGAATACAACTGAATCCAAAGTTGATTGGCTTCCTAAATCCCACAAGAGGCTAGAAGAAGCACAACTTGCGTTTAGTCTTTTGTCTGTCTCTGCCACCCACAGTTTTGCAGGTAGGTAGAGCAGAACTGAAGGGGATGTAGGGAGGAGAAAAGAGGGGCGGATGGAGGGCTTCTCAGGTCATCAGGGGCTGATCTGCTTTAGGATGTTGCTGCTGCTCCCTAGAGGTCTTGGTTGTACTAACTGCTGAATCAATTGCTTGTGTGGCTATGGTCCAGCTAGGAGAGAGAAATCTCCAGTTTGGGAGTTTGTGTGTCTGCGTGTGCTAATTATTTTTACTTTTTTATTGCTTATTGGTTCTCCCCAAAAGGTGAAATAAACAGCCAAAGGTAGCATCTGTCTTGGTCTTGTCTGAGAAATTTCCAGTAGGAAATGGAAACATTTCCGATATCTGTTAGTGGATTTTGCATTCCTGCTCCCCAAGCTCTTCTGCGCATGAAAATTGTTCCGTTTGAGTAGTTCCACTAACAAGCTCCGTAGGTGTTTGCTGGATTAAAGCAAAGTTAGGATTTGTCTGATCTTTAATTAATCCCAAACAGTTCTTCCATTTCTACTGTTGGCCAGTCAAGAGAGACAGGTAAATGGTCAGTATGCCATATCTTTTTACTCTCTTACAGAAATACAATGCCTACTGCATGAAGATGTTACTGCTGCTGAATGCCTGTCAGGTTATTCTGTGGGGAATTCTTATTTTCCAATCCATATATTTATGCAAAGCAGTCACTCCTCTTACACTCTGTACATGCAAAACACTTAATAACTTTATCTTCAGCTTTCAAGCATAAAAGCGAGGAAGATATCCTATTCCAAACTTAACTACTTGTGTATGTTGTTGGTACAAAATAAGACTACTGCTTGGAAGATAGTGCATTTATCTTTCACTTGAAATAACCCAGGAGAATGTCAGATGCAAAATGATTTTTTGAAATCTTGGCATTTACTGGTGCTTTATACTGCCTGTGTGTAACTTCATTCAACAGCAGTGACATTATTGTGCAAGTCCTTCCAAGTGAAGGGAATTGGCACCCTATTAAAACTCCTTCACTGCAGAGCTGAACTGGAAACACGTAACTGTGCAGCTCTGTCCTTATCTCCTGACCAGTGGTGATCAGAATCATGGCTGCTACCAAATAGGCAGGATTCTCTTTGTCTGTTCACCCCTTCCTATAACTAATCCTTCATCCAGCTACGGTTTTATCCAGTGTCCTCCTCATGCCTTTTGCAACAGGCTTTTTTGCTTTGGCTTTTGTCCCTTGTAAACACAGGCCTGCCAAGTCTTGCTGCGATGAGCTTGTTTCTGCGCTCTGCTGTTGCAGCGTCAGCATCTCCCATCACCATGGATTGGTGCTGCCACATCCCCGCTGCAGTGACGTGGGTGCAGAGCAGCTCGTGGGGAGCGCTGGGCCCTCGGTGCCAGGAGCAGCAGGGCTGGCAGTGGTGGACATGGTACTGGGGCAGGGGGTCCTCAGCAGCACCCTTTGGCCGCAGGTCTGTCGCTCTCAAGCAGTCTTAGGGAGGCTGGATGCTGGGGCCGGGCTTTGGTGGAGCTAGCCAAGGGGTTCCCAGCTGTGTCTGCTGAAACTTAAGTGCAGGGAAAGGAAAAGGGGTGATAGTGTTTTTGGAGCTGGCATTAACTTTCATTCTTTCTTCCTCTTGTAAATGGTGGTGGTGGCAGGGTCTCTTCTGAGCATGCAAAGCTTCCACATGGCTGCATTTTTCATCCCAAAGAGCAGACCAGAGTCCAGGCTGCTGTATTTGAAAACCAGGCATAAAGTCAATAAATAGCACTTTATCCAGCCATAAATTCCCTCATCCTGTCATCTTCCTGTTCTGGCAAGACAGACGTGAGAATTATGTAGCTTCAGAAGGAGAGGCTCACGGCAAGACTGGGGAGATCCTGACCCCAGCTATGGTGACGTTCCCCTCTGGAACTAGCAGAGTTGGTGGTATTAGAGCAGTTTATGATCCCCAAATAACCCTATTCTTGCTGGAGGCTACTCAGCCTGTCCTCCAGCTCTGCCAAGCAAGCTACTGAGATGGAAGCTCTTTAATTTCTGCTATTTAATGTCAAAACAAACCTCTCTTATTTTGACTGAGGCAGGACAGAGTGCAGGGCACTCAGCTGGCGGATTAATGAGTCTTTGGCAGGGGAGAGAAGAATGGCAGCCTCCACTGGGGGCAGTCAGGAGAGGATGTTTGGCCACAACCTAAGTGTGGGTGATATGGGCGAGTCCATGCATGGACTGATTAAAATTAATGAAGAAAGTGCATCTGGGGACTCTTCCAAAGGTAACTGAAGTCAGTGGAAAAGAGTCCTTCTCACTGAATTCTCTGGCATTGGATCCGAACCCTAGAAATACACCATGGAATAATCCGGTTAGCAGAAGGAAGGCAGAGATTTAACAAATCAGGAGTCGGAGGACTAAGTTGATCTGAGATTAAGCATTTGGTTCCTGGCTCTCCACAGGCTCACTGTGTGCCCACATTAATCAGCCTCTTTGGACCTCAGTTCCCAATTTGGACAACGATAACAGTGTGAGTTATTCTTCTCTCTCTCTCCCTCCCTCCCCCCAGTTTTATCAGTGGCAACTACATTCTCCTCTGCACTTTCTATCTGCATCTACAACATGCAGCGCACCTGGGATGTCTCAGCTGGGGCACCTAGGCTGTTTTATAACATGCATTTTTAAAAAAAAAGTCAGAAACAAAGGCCAAAACAGATTTCATTATTATGTTAATGGTGCATCAGAAATTAGTATAAGGCACACTGCATGGCAAGCTATTCCTACAGTTCCTCTGAAGGCTGATCTCTTCTGCTCCGTCTTCTACCCCATTAGTACCACATTCCTCTCTTCATTTTCCCCCTAAGCTTGCCTAAGACTGACAGTTGTATATCATACTACTAATGTCTGTGAAATGGACTATTTTCCATAATGGGCAGAGATGATATCAGAATAAGGAAAACGAAATTAGTTAAAAAAAAAATTCAATCTGTGGTATGTCCTCTCATTTTATGAATAATGTATACACTCACATAGTGTAGCATAATAAAATTTTTTTGACTTATAAAATGCTGAAGTATTTCTAATGATACTGCTTTATCTACTCATTTAAAATTAAAATATAAATCAAAGGTATCATTAAATATAATTTCACCTAACTATATTTCAAAGTCCTTCGGATGTTTTATTTCTAGGCTTCTAATCTCTTAATTCAGCTAAAAAGCGACTTTAATAAGTGACTTGATAAATAATTTAAAAAATAGCACTTTTACACTGTAATCATGCCAGGAGAAATGAAAGAGTAGCTGAGTGTCAGAGGTTATAAATTGCAGCAAAGGTAGTAGCATCCTGGTAAAGAAGTCGATGTCACGTGAAGAAGCAAGGTCTCCTGGCAACATATTGACTCTTTCTAATTAGTTAAAAGATTTATATGGGCACTAAAAATGGGCTAGTTTATTGATTTTTGTCACACTGCTACACTACAATAATTTTGCTCATTCACTGTGTGTAAGAATACCTTGTATGTGTCTGAGACCTCAGCACAGCTGGGACTGTGAAAAGTCATCATGTTTGATTGTTCTTGGCCTCACTTTTCAGAAMAAAGAGGCAGTCTGCTGTTGTTCCAGTATACATCCTCAAGTCAAGAGAGGTTTTAAAGTATGGTTTAACTCAAAGAAACGCCTAGAAGTGGCGCTATTTTTATTGTCTCTGTATGACATCTAGACCAGACTTGCTTAGTTTATAGGTAAAAGGATGATTTTTTTTTAATTGTCAGCTCCGCATATGCGATAGAGATCTGAGAGCAGAGCTTAGCATTTTTTTGACTTCGACATCAATAACTGCAAAGATCCTGACACCGATGCAGAGCTGAGGCAGTTCACGTGTGACCAAACAGGCTCCAGCTCCTCCTTGGCTGGGGAAGAGAAGTGGCTTCCAGGGTGGAGGAAGCCAAAGGGCACTAAATCCTGGCGGGAGGCTCTCCCGGGCTGGGTTTCCCTGGGGTGCGCTGGCGTACGGAGGCGATGAGCCGCGTGCCGGGGTGCTGCGTGGTGCTTCCTGAAGGCCAGGGCCAGCCCCATAACAAAACCTGGGTCAGCCCTGGCCAGCGGCGCTGTGAAGCCGCACTACTCACGTGTAAAGTGCAGTTTTTTGCTGACATTCTGCCTGTGATTTT
This sequence comes from Apteryx rowi, assembly GCF_003343035.1. Lineage (NCBI taxonomy): Eukaryota > Metazoa > Chordata > Aves > Apterygiformes > Apterygidae > Apteryx > Apteryx rowi. Next base: position 673,722 of record NW_020448019.1, on the reverse strand, counting down.
TCTGCCTGTTTTGCAGTTGCCTACCCAAACGGGGGGCATCCAATGAGCCTAAGCAAAATGCAGAAACAGATTATTTTTTGCATGGAGCTATTCTAAGATAGCTGAAAGAAAATCAAAAAGCAGCACCAGGAAACTAAAAATAATACYGCTGAGCCATAAAAAGCATGGATGTGCCATCTTAGAAGTAGCAATGCATCCGGATGGGGCACTCGGTTAGGGAAGAGAAACTTAACCTGGTCTAATTCAACCAATCTGGTTAAATTGGTACGAATGATAGCGTGAAAATTTACAGCGGGTTGGAGAGCTGCTTCTCGCGGCTTAGCACAGCGCCCCGCCGAACCGTTCAGACGGCCGGAGCGCGGTGCCCCGTGCCCCCACACGGCCCCCCGGTGCGAGCCCCGGGTTTTCACCTTAACGGAGCTTCTTCTGATTTGGGCCATGCAGGATCAAGTCCTAAGGTGATGATCAGTGGAAAAAATACTGGCGGGCTCCCTGTGCTTCTACAGACGTTCGCTGACGCTTCCTCCTTTCCCGGGATGTTCTCGGCAGTCCCGGCAATAAGCGACCGCTGCCCTCTGCACCCGGGCCGGTCTTTGCCGGGCACCGGCGGCCGCGGCCCGGGAGCCCGGCCGGGCGCTGCCCCGGCCCTCCCGCTTTTCGGAGGCTTTGGGCTTAAGCCGTGGCAAAACGCCCGGTGCTCGGGTCCCTGTCGGGGCTGGGCGGGCGCGTTCCGACCCCCTGCGCTAGCCGCGATGCTGCGCGGGCCCGCGCTCCCGGCGCCGGTTCGAACCGCTCCGCTCCGGTCGGGTCGGGTCGGGTCGGGTCCGGCGCTGCCCGTCGCGGCCGCCA